>NC_039482.1:2421073-2624315 GCF_003590095.1 Trichoplusia ni | reverse complement strand
TTGGTAGGATTCAGTTTTCACTGCTTTATATGTACTTGAGTCCGACAATAGATCTTCTATTTTTGCATTGTAGTCTGATGTATCCATGATAACCGTAGCGTTTCCTTTATCTGCACGGAGTATAGTTACATCTTGTCTGTTCTTGAGGTTCTTTAAAGCGAGATGTTCGGCTTTAGGGAGGTTTGGTTTGGGCACTACACTTCGACGTAGAACAGATGAACCACCGCCTTGGTTAAGAAACACTCCGAAGCATTAAGTCTAGATGTCACATACTTAATACCTACATGCGCGAAACCACCTAAACTGTATGGGTTACCTAAAATACACAAACCAAACGCCCCGCTTCGTCCTATTGTAAGCCAAATCGACACACCAACCTACAGATTGGCTCAACACGTCGCGAAAACACTCTCACCACTCAGAGGCAACACGACAGCGTTTGTGAAGGATTCATACCACTTTGTCAATGAGATTAAAAATCTACATCTTCATGACAATGAAGTAATGGTTAGTTTCGATGTACAGTCCTTATTTACATGCCTACCGGTTAAGGATTGCATTGAAATTGTCTCCAAGAAGCTAGCAGAGAACAACTTACCTCTAGCATATGCAGAACTCCTAGAACACTGCCTCACATCTGGCTACCTGCTGTGGAACAATCATTTCTATGTACAAGTAGATGGTGTAGCGATGGGCTCGCCTGTATCCCCTGTAGTCGCCGATATATTCATGGAAGACTTTGAGGAGACAGCCTTAAAAACAGCTCCTTTCACTCCCAGGTTTTATAAACGGTACGTAGATGACACTTTCACAATTTTACCATCTAACCAAGTAAATGCATTTTTAAAACATCTCAACTCCATAAACAACAAAATTCAATTCACTATGGAGTTGGAGGATAACAAATCTCTTGCCTTCCTAGACATATTAGTTAAACGGAATCCTGATCAGACCATAAGTCACACCGTGTATCGCAAAAAGACCCATACAGATAGGTACTTAAACGGTGAATCTCACCACCACCCTAAACAGTTAGCTACCGTGGGAAAATCTTTGTTTCAGAGAGCACACGGACTCTGTGATGACAGACACCTTGCCGCTGAGCTTCAACACGTCAAGCAAGTACTGCGAGACAACAAGCTCCAAGTTCCACGGCCCCGTCACAGAAACCGAGTGAAGCCAGCCACAGTTGATCGTCTGCCTGCTGTACTACCATACGTCCGAGGAGTCACTGACAAGATTGGTTACATCCTGAAGCGAGCTTCAATTAAAACATACTTCAAGCCGCCCAAGAAGATTAGCCAGTCCTTACCATCTGTCAAGTGTCACATACCTCTACAAGATGCAGGAGTATACAAACTAGATTGTGACTGCGGCCTCTCTTATATCGGTCAAACTAAACGAAGCATAGGGACCCGCGTAAAAGAACACATAGCTGACGTCAAACACCGCCGCTCAACGAAGTCTGCAGTCGCCGAACATGCTGAAGGCTCCAGCCATTATATTAGATTTGATCAACCACAGATCCTCGCTAAAGAATCCAAATTCCTACCAAGGATGTTTCGCGAGGCTATTGAGATTAAAAAACACCCTAATTTCAATAGAGAAGATGGCTGGAAGATATCACCTACTTGGGACCCAATAATACAAAAACTCAAGGCTAAACCCAAGAGCAGCGCTGCAAGACATCACGACACAGTGAGCTCATACTGCGTAGGTCGGACCATAAATAATTAATTAAAAATATGAAGGTAGAACGAGCAACATCTTCTGTCAAGACGAACACCATCTCAGTCTGCCCGTGACCATGATACCTGCAAAGGTGTCGAAACGTCGGGAACTAAAACCAAAAATTAAACCGCGATAAAATCCGTAAAAGTCGTTTCATTTCAATGTCTAACATTCGCGTAAACCTAAGAAACCACTATGATGTGGTCAATGCAAGTATTAATTCGTGTGGGTATATTAATACCTTGTTTTAACCCGTGTAATGCCATTAAGTCTAGGTAATCATTTGCATTGCATGTAAGATTTTCCGGCATTATGTTAATATTGACGTCACCTACTAGAATTATGTTTTTAGTTCGAGTGCTGGTTAAGACTTTGTCTAAAGAGTCCAGGAATGTCTTCGTGTTTCTAAAGCAGGGGGGTCTATAGATGCAAATAAGAGTATATTCCGGTTCAACAGTAACTAGTAGACAGTTACCCTCCGCAAAAACTGGCTCACAAACGTTTGCCACAAGCCCACACCGAACATACACGACAACTCCGTCATTTTGATTCAAGCTAACTTTTGTCCAGTACTTATTGAAGCCGTGCATATCGGGCGGGGGGATGTTCTCAGTTGTCCAGCATTCCGTTAGAACACAAACATCCACAGAAATGTTTAACGCAGAGACAAATGCTAAGAAAAGGTCAAAATTATTTTTGATGCTTCTGATGTTCACGCATACTACCATAAATGAGTTACTAGTCAAGTGGCACTTGAGCACTTGAGAGCATTGCGTAGTGTCATTTAATGAAATGCAATCCACCTGCATTGTTGCATCCAGTTCTGGAGCTACGTCGTTATTATTACGGTCGAATTATGTGAATAGTTTTACATTTCACCACAGGGGTATCGCCTGTTACTTGAGTTAAATTAAATACAAAAATATTGACACATTTGTTTAAAATATTGTATGTATTTACAAAGTACACTGAGTACTTTAAATAAGACATAATTATACGTGTGTGTACGAGTTTTAGCTTTAAGTTTGTAATGAGTATATAATATGATGAGTAAGTGTAGGTGTTAGGTGATATTGTGTATGTATTGAGTGGTGTAGGTTTATTATTGTATTTAGTATTTGTGTAAGTGTGGTGTGATGTGCATTTAGTATTATACATAATTGTGTACTGTAAGTATTTGTGCGATGTTATGTTACATTTGATAGCAGAACTATAATAGCATACAAATTTTAAATATCCCATATGGGAAAAATATTTTTGATAACACTTAGGATCTATAGCGGCATGCAAAACTAAAAGAGGTAAATAAGGGAAAACAAAAATTATGGACTTTGAATTTAGTCATATAGTAGATGTCCTAAGTTTTTCTATATCAGACTCGGCGTTTATACGTATTTGCGTTTCTTCTTCCCGACGTCGTAAGTAGACTATACCATGCGAGGTCCAGCAAAATTTGTAAGCGTAAGCCTTTTGAAACTGCCTGGCCAGATAGAAAAGCTTTTGATTCTTTTTGGTTAGATTTTCGGTGACGTAGACTGGCTGTACAGGAATTTGTAGTTTTAGGTGCGATGTATTAAATTTGTTTTTATCGTCCTTTGTTTTGTTAAATTGTTTTATTCCTCTTACTATTTTATCTTTGATAATGACTGTATTCAAGTCGATTCTAATTGGGTTTGTGTTGTTCTTAGTTTTAATTCTGTAGATGTCTTTTATATTGTGTTGTTCAATGGGGATATTTAATGTCTCTCCCAAGCTCTTGACCATGTCACATAGTTGAGTTTTTGTCTCCCCATTCATTTTTGGGACATTTTTAATGTCTATAATTGTTGCGCATGCTTTACGCTCCAGTTCGTCAATTTTATCCTCGAGCTGTTGTATATATTTACCGTCTGCTTTTCGCTCAGTTTCTAAACGCGAAATGCGTGACAAAAACTCATCGTGCTTGCTGGACATGACTTCAACACTGTTTTTAAGCTCATTGTTTTGTTCTATAATATTGTTAATTTTGTATAATAAATCTTCAAAACGAATTTCTTGTTGTTTAGAGAAAGTGCTAAAGGCACTCAATGTTATAGAGCAAGCACTGGAGTCTTCTCCTTCCAATTTTCTTTTTTTCCGCTCCGTAATGTTTGTAATTAGTGTTGAGAGATCAGGCGCAGACGCACATTGGTGCAGTGGTGATCCACTCAAATCTGACCGCTCGGTAGCTTCAATCACACACGAGGGTGTAGGCGACAGTGGCACGGGGACACGTGCGGGGGGGGGTGTGCGTCTCAAGGACATGCTTGCTGTATTACTATTCTAGTACCAGGAGCACAGGCGGCAATAAGAAGTGTAGGAGCTTGAGTTAGCGGAGGGGTCCACTTATCTGGTTACCGATCGACAGAGTTGAATATTATAGTGTTCCGTCCAGTTTATTTAGAACCCTCCTTTAATCTGTGTGCGTACGCCCCTGTCTGTAGCGTTTCGTTAGTTGAAGACTGTGGCTCTCTCACTATTGATTACTGTGTGTATGTGTAGTTCAAACTCACGTGTGTCAGGGTGGTGTTGATGTGTGCGCGTATTTGGATCGCAACACAATCTGCAATCCGCACACTCCACTACTATGCTGCTGCCACGTAATCTGGGCGTGTCCACCGCGATGTCAGGCGCTCGCGCAGACAGTAGCCACTTGGTTAATAATAATATCTCAAATTTCAGTTTCGGCTTAAACGATACAAGTCTAAACTTGTCGATATTGCAGTACAAATGTTCTCTTCAGGTATAAAATATTATTGATGAATTTAATTCGGTCAATAAAACATGTACTGTATTCACAACAAGTAAACAAACTGGTGATGAATAGAAATGATGATAAAAGATATGTTCTCTCAAACCAAATTGAAACACTACCATGGGAGTCACTATAAAGTAGTATATAAATATATACGTTAAATCGTTTTTTTCATTAATCGCTAAGATGAAGTTGATCAAGCAACCCATATCCCTCGATGTTAATAATATAAAATTAAGTGACTCCGTTCACCACATCAGACATAGCGCTTTATTGCCAGATACCATTCGCTGTATAATATGTGGCAAAACGAATGTTATGATTAGTTTGCTGCTGCATGAAAACGGGCTCAAATTCAGAAATCTATATCTTTACTCTAAGACATATTTTCAACCAAAATACCGTTTTTTGACCGAAATACTAAAAAGAGTGCCACAAATTAATTTCTATCAGTTTAGTGATGATAAAGATGTAATTTCTCCGAGTGAAGCTTTAGCAAATTCTGTATTTATTTTTGATGATGTTGCGTGTGAAAATCAAATAAATATCCGCAATTATTTTTGTATGGGTAGACATAAACAAATAGATTGTTTCTATTTATCTCAAACCTATTCTAAAATTCCAAAACAACTGCTACGTGACAATGTGAATTTTCTCATTATATTCAAACAAGATGATGTGAATTTAAAACATATTTATGAAGAGCATGATAGTTCTGATTTAGAGTGGAAAGAGTTCAGAAATCTTTGTCAAACTGTTTGGAGGAAACCTTAGAATTTTCTACTAATTAATAAAGAATCAGCATTAAATAACGGAAGGTACAGACAGAATTTTGATATGTTTTTTTTTAATTTGACTGACTGTTTATATGTGCATATAAGCAATTAACATGCAAAATCAAATTCAGTATAATTTGTTCTTAGCTTAATACAGTTGTGATAACAGATGCAACATGGAGAAAAATATTAAAATAGAATTAATGAAGTCTGTAGACTCCATAAAGAATAAAATAAAACAAATGAAAGACCAGGAACACTCGATGAACTTATCACTCGACAAAATGTTAAAACCTGTCACAGATCCCCTTAAAACCCTAGTTGATTCGAACAAAACAATGGAAAATACATACTCTAATAATAATTTTGAAGACATGGAATTGGATGACATTAATACCAGCTCATCTACAAAGTTTAAAGAATGCTGCGATCCAGAACTAAATTCTGTGCAGTTCGTTAAAAAGTCTCCCCAGACAGAATTACTGAAAGATTTAGAAATATCATTAGAGGGTGATGATATCCATGATATAATATACCATTGGAATAAGGAGTGCAAACAAAAAATTACTAACGGGTAATTCAATAGTCCCATTTTCTAAAATAGATAGTGTGAATGAAGATAATATCATTTTAATTAAAGTTGGTGACAAAAGCTACAACTTAACCCCTGGTTTAAAAGAACTTTTACTTCGAAGAAAACCTGATTTGAAACTAATATCGAGCAAAGATAAACTTGTCTATAAAGATATGTTGCATTGCACATAAGAGAGATTTCAATCCTAATGGACAAATTAGAGGCGATAAAGGTATAAAATATCGCAAAATAATCAAACCATTGTTTTCTGAATCGTTAAACAGTAATATTGTCACTAAATTTGGAGTAAGCTTACCAACACTAAAGAAATACAAAAAAGATGCTGACTTGGTATATTGGGACGATCCTAACGAACTTGTTGAGAGATTGAAACTATTAGTTGCTTCCCGAGATGCCGGTAATACAAACCATGATAATGAAATTTTATCAATTATCGAAGAATTAAAAGAAGCTGACATAATTAAATAATAAATAGTTAAAATAATACGCTTTTCATTCAGTATTAAAGTTCAATTCAAGACAAATATACTGAACTGTGAACATGAGCAAAGCTGACGTACTCGTAGTAAACGAAATTCATAAAAATGCGAGAGTGAACTATCCACGAAGACATGTTATCATGAAAGATATAGATGACTTGTGGCAAGCAGACTTAATTGATATGCAATCAATTTTAAAAGAAAATAAAAATTACAGATATATTCTTGCAGTAATTGATACATTTTCGAAATATGCTTGGGCCTTTCCTATGAGAAGTAAACCAAAGAAGATGTGTGTAACTCTTTCAAACTTTATTGGATAAAGGGCGTGTTCCTAAAAATCTGCAAACAGATAATGGAGCAGAATTTTATAATAACAAATTTCAGAAACTTATGACATCGTATCATATTAACCATTATTCAACCTTCTCAACAAAAAAGGCTTCAATAGTTGAACGATTTATAAGGACATTGAAATCTAAAGTCTATAAGGAATTTAGTTTAAAAGGCAATTACAATTGGGTAAATAATACCCTCAATGATGTTATTTACAAATACAATCACACTCGCCATCGCACTATTAATGAAATCCCTGCCAATGTGGATAATAATAATAAAAAAACGATATTAGAAAGGTATTTAAAGTTGCTAAAAAATGATAATTTAAAAAGCAAGTACAAAGTAGGTGATTATGTGCGTATCAGTAAATACAAAGGAACATTTGAAAAAGGTTATACTCCCAACTGATCAACAGAAATATTTAAAATTCGTAAAATACAAAATACAACATACAACTCCTATAACCTACTTAATCGAAGATACTATCAGAGGTCAGCCTATTTTAGGTACATTTTATACACAAGAACTTCAAAAAACAAAACATCCCAATGTATATCTAGTCGAGAAAGTTCTCAGAAGAAAAGGTAGCAGGGTTTTAGTAAAATGGCTAGGTTTGTCTTCAGCTGAAAGCAGTTGGATTGGTAATCGAATGTTATATTATAAATAAAATAACATTAACAACAAACTCGAATCGCATAACTATTTATTAAAGTATTCAAACCGGAACCATCAGTCTTATAATGTGTTTTGGAGAGAGCAGTCTTCTCAATTGGCTTATTAATAATTTACCATTTGAATTACATTTACCAGGATATAATTACTGTGGTCCTGGTACTAAATTAATAAAAAGACTTGCACAAGGAGAAAACGGTGTTAATAAGTTGGACGAATATTGCAAAGATCACGATATTGCATATCACAAGTCATCAAACTTGAAAGAGCGACATAAAGCTGATTTAATTTTGTTAAAAATGGCGAAACAGCGAGCGGTTGCTTCCGATGCCAGTACAGGCGAAAAACTCGCGGCACACTTAGTAAGTAAGGCTATGTCAGCAAAAATTAAAACTGGTTCTGGTTTGAGGAAAAAGCATTCTCCAAGAGTTACATCTG
Organism: Trichoplusia ni; assembly: GCF_003590095.1. NCBI lineage: Eukaryota > Metazoa > Arthropoda > Insecta > Lepidoptera > Noctuidae > Trichoplusia > Trichoplusia ni. The sequence goes on along the minus strand of NC_039482.1, from coordinate 2,616,512 downwards.
GAAAAGGATTAAAAAGTAAATTAAAAACTGTTATTACAAAAGCAAAAAGACACATAAAAAAATTTAAACCTAAGAGCAAGAAAATGGCTATAAAATTAGCTATTGCCGCTTCCAGAGAATTAGCTGATGATTCATCGATTAAACTCCCCCGTGATATTCCTATTCCAAAAACTGGGGGAGTACTACCTTCGATCATAAATGAGTCATGTGTTTTGTTTGCCGACGATATCTCAGTACTAACTTCTTGTCAAGACAATACTAACCTCACTAAAAAGCTTACAAGTATACTCGACAAAATAGTAACTTGGATGACAGAACACAACCTAGAGTTAAATTTTAATAAAACTAAAATTATGTCCTTCTATCCACATCAGAAAACTCCTTTAGAAATAAAATTTAATTACAATAATGCTGAAATAGAAACTGTTAAAGAATTCAACCTACTCGGCTTATCTATAGATACAAATATAAACTGGAAATCACATATTAAAAAGATCAGGTCAAAGTTATCAAAATTCGCCTATGCCCTCCGTGAAATTAAAAAAGCAACAAATCTCTCTACAATTTAAAACAATTCCTCATCCAAAAATGTTATTATAGTATAAAAGAATATTTAAGTGATAAAGTAAATAATTAAAACAGAAATAAATAAATAGTGTTAATTTATATAGAATAATAATAAAATATATTTATAATTTAAATTCATAGAAATGTAGATATGAATACCAAAACCAAATGTAGATAAGAATTGTAGAAATACTTTACCTATATTATTATTAATTTGTAAAACTGAAAATGTTATAAATAGCCCTCCTCCAAATTCTTATTTTTGTTATGCCCGACAGGGCCCACAATGCTCCAAAACTAATGTATCTTGTGTACCTACCACCTAAGCTCACATTGTGGAATGCAATAAATGTATTGAGTATTGAGTATTGAGTATTGAGTACCTCTGATTCCTATTTTTGCCGGATCATCCGCGGTGGGAGCTTTAGCAGGCGGTGCAGCTGGTATTGCCAAAACTTGCCATAAATGAATACAAAATGGCTAAAAAGCTGTATGAGGAATCGAGGAGACACAATGAAAAAATGGAAGCTCTATGTATTGGGAAAGGAATACACCTTAAATCACACAAAGACGGTCTTGGAATTTTCGTGTCAAAAGAAAAAAAACTAAGATATCGGCTACCCAAACGAGCCTTAACTAACTTTGACATTTCGAAGTATGGACATAAAATTCCTCATTTTAGAGGTGTCTTTATGAGAGCTCCCTAAATATCCGTATGTGGAGTTATTAATTTAGATAGTTCTAAAAATCCTGGTTCTCATTGGGTAGCCTATGCAAAATATAACGATTATGTTGAGTATTTCGATAGTTATGGGAATCTTAAGCCACCAAAGGAATTTATAAAATATGCAGGTTCTCACATTCGATATAATTATGAAAATATACAACGTGATCACCCCTTCAATTGTAGACATTTATGTTTAAATTTCTTAAAAAAAATTTGGTCTAATCAAGAAATAAAATAAACAGGGTCATTTAAAAGAGTTCAGTATGCAAACATGTCTACTACGGTTACCATCTCTGGAAATAAATCAGAACTGGTCTCGTATTTTCAACCACCTCTTCATTTATCTGATCAATACGAGTGCGGTTTATTATACTTTTCAGTATTAAAAACAAGACCGAATGTGCCCGTTAATAACAGCAGTTTACCATCTGTAATCAGAATCGAATGTGATCTTGTGCACGGTTGATATTACAACGGATTACCGACTCATTTTATTCACGAATTCATATCTAAGACTGCTTCAAGTCACGGCTACACAGAAATACCACAGAACGTTATTTGCTTCCCAGTGAACAAAAATATAATTTCAGCCATATCTGTCAGTATTGTAGATCAGTTTGGTTACTGTATTGACTTTGGTGAAGAACATATTAAATTACGTCTTCATTTAAGAAAAGCAAAATGATAGTATATGATAAAAACCCTCCACTGAAAATAAAACGTCCTATTCCGTCAACAACCGTTAAAGTGCACAGACGTAAGAAAAACGTGAAGAAATTGACAAAATCAAATAAAGATTTTCTTAAAGCTTTAGAGTTTAAAGTATGAGTATACTACAGATTACTGATTTACCACACTTTGATAGTTCAATCGAAAGTTATGAAGTCCATTCATACAATCCCTACAATAACAGCTTTAGAGAAAACGATGAAATCAGAATTCCCATACATCAGCAAGCAAGATATATACATGCTACCATCAGCCAGTTCAATCTACATCGAAGGTCGGGCAAAGCTGTTCGGTAAGGATGGGAATCCGATCAAGAAAACTGTTTCGTTCACTAATAACCCTGTTATGCATTTGTTTCAAGACATCAGATACGAAATGAATGGAATTGAAATAGACCGTATAAAAAATTCCGGAATAACATCAACAATAAAGTCATACATCTCATTAAATGAAGCAGAAAGTAAAGTTGCTGCATTATGGGGTTGGAATTTAAACGGGTTCCAAAGTGATGGGCATTTTAGTGCTGTGGTGCCATTAAATAAGATTTTAGGGTTTGCAGAGGATTACAATAATAATAATAATAATAATAATAATAATAACCCCCCCGGGGGGATCACCTTGACGTGGTGGGGGGGCTTCCGGATATAAGGTACTGGTCACATGGTCTGAACAACTTACCATAAAATATAACCTATACATGGTACTGGTAGCATGGTTGAAGAACTTACCAAAAAAATATCACCTATCCCAACTAACGATCCCCACAACCCTTTCATCGAATGGAGAAAATATGAATAGTCAGAATAAGAGATATTGTTTGCGGCCGCTGCCCGGGGGTCGCCGGGGCGCATCTGGAGCCGACGCTGGATGCCACAGCATGCGAACCGTAGGCGACGGGGGACTGAACAGGCGGGTTCCCCTCGAACAAAATGCTACAGCCGACCGATCATCGTCACCCTCATCGTCCGAACATTCATTATTTTCTAACATCCCATCTCCTTCATCGACACATACCTTATTTAGATCACCTATTTCATCTCCATCATCTATATACTCATCCCGTTCAACAAGGTCAACAGCTGTTGTGCAGGAGGCAATGGCCAACTGTCCTGCACCCACTGTTGGCCCATCTCGTGCGCGCAAAAAGTGGACAGAAAGTATGAACAGATTCATTTGGCGCACATACTTACAAATTACAAAATGTGAGACAACACAAATGAATAATTATCTAGAACCATTACACCAAGCATTTAACGAAATTTATCCCGAAATGCAAGCCACCCGGCAGCGTCTAGGAGACCAAAAAAGGGCTATATTAAGAAGAAAATTGTTGCCACAGCATGTATTAGATGAAATAGTTTCAGAAATTCAGGACCACATACAAACTAATGACTCTCATCATCTTACCATTCATAACCATAGTCAAATAGAATATAGCACACAAACAAATTTCAATAACAAAACCAGGTTAAAGTGGTCCGAGGAGGTCAATGAAGACATAATTAGGTGTTATTTTGAAGTGACCGAATTAGAGATAAATAAGACTGCATACCGAAAAAAGCTATTCGAATTATTCAAAGAAAGACACCCCCACCTGTCTCATGTAACAGAACAGCGGATTGCAGATCAGAGAAGGTTAGTATTCAATAATAAGTCGTATGAAAACAAAATTTTAGAAATAAGAAGAGAAGTAGAAATTAAATTAACAGCAGAGAATCATCAAGCAAGTATAGAACAAAATCTTAATTTAGAACACATGCAACTTATTCAAGATTGCTTGCTAGACAATACACCTGTAATTCCAGAAGATCCTACATCAGTTAGTGTTAACAGTATTAATGATAACAACTTAGCTTACAATAACATATATAGAAGAATAGAAACAGAATTTGATAGGGCCGTTTTACAGTTTAATAATACACACCCTGAGTCTAGACCATTCATTCCGAAACAAAAAACCTCACGAAAATTTGCTCAGATTGTAAATTACTTAAATAATATGATTCTACCTAAGTACTTGAGTCACGACCTAGATTTTAATTCCCTACACACATACATTTACTCAGCAGCCTATTCAGCTGCCACTTGTAATGGAACTAGATTTAAAACACAAGAAAATACAAACAGAAGTAGTGACAGCCGAAAGCCTACCTGGCAAAGAAGGATCGAAAGCAGAATCAAAAAGTATAGACTAGAATTAGGAAGACTCACACAGTATATAGCAGGAAGAAGAAATAGAAAAATCGTAAAAACAGTAAAAGAGATAATGATAAAATATAATACTCATTCAAAACACGAGGAACCGAATACAGAACCACAACATTTCCTTGACACCATTAAACAAAAATTAAATGCAATTTCAAGTAGACTCAGACGATATTTAGCTTGTACTCAACGGAAAAAACAAAATGCAACGTTTGTTAATAATGAAAAACAATTTTATAGAACATTAGGTAACTCTTCGCAAATCAACCCTGAGGTAGCCTCTGAAACACCATCCCCACAACTTCTACAACAGTTTTGGTCTAGGATATGGGAAAATCCAATACAACATAATGCTGATGCCGATTGGCTGCACAATACAGCAAAACACGTGCTGATTAATGAAATGGAGTTCGAAAACATCCCAATCGACACATTTGCACGAGTCATTAACAGCACTCATAATTGGAAAGCCCCTGGTACAGACCACATTCATAATTATTGGTACAAGAAATTTACTTGCACACACCCATTCATTCATAAACACATATGCCATTTCATACAGTCACCGGACATCATGCCTTCATTCATTACACACGGAATTACGTACATGCTACCAAAAAACTCAGATCCAACAGACCCTGCAAATTACAGACCGATCACTTGCTTACAGACTATATACAAAATTATTACTGGATGTATTAGTCAGCTCATTTACAAACACCTTGAGAGCCACAATATCCTTGCAGAACAGCAGAAAGGATGTAAGCAAAATAGTCAAGGCTGTAAAGAACAACTAACAATAGACGCAATAGTTATGAAACAGGCCCAAACTAAGAATAGAAATATTCACACAATGTTCATCGATTATAAAAAAGCCTTCGATTCTGTCCCACATAGCTGGTTAATATATATACTTAAACATTATAAAATTCATCCTAACATTATTTTATTTTTAAATACGAGCATGCTGCAGTGGGAAACTAAACTTAAATTAATAAAGAATAATCCTGTTACCACTGGGCCCATAAAAATACAGAGAGGCATATTTCAGGGTGATGCCTTGAGTCCCTTGTGGTTTTGCATGGCGTTGAATCCATTGTCGGAGCTTCTTAACAGCACTAATATTGGTTTTAAATTAAAGTATAATAATTCTGTACATAGTATTTCTCATCTTCTTTACATGGATGATATTAAATTATTTGCAGCCAGTCATACAGACCTTACAAAACTAGCCGACATAACGCAATTGTTCTCTACAGACATAAAAATGGAATTTGGGGTAGATAAATGTAAAATATTTTCAGTTAATCGGGGTAAGATACAAGCTAATTCATACATATTAGATTCAGGGGAACAAGTAGAGCCAATAGATGAAAACAGTACATATAAATATCTAGGATTTCATCAATCCAAACAAATTCACCAAAAAAATGCAAAGTTAGAATTAACAAATAAATTCAAAAGTAGATTAAATCAAATTTTAAAAACTCACTTAAATTCAAGAAATATCATTAAAGCCATAAACACCTTTGCGATACCGGTCCTTACATACTCTTTTGGAATAATAAAATGGTCGCAAAGTGATTTAATTAAACTACAACGTATCGTCAATACTCGTATGACTTCCAATAGAAAACACCACCCCAGATCGTGTATTCAACGACTTACATTACCCCGCCAAGATGGCGGCAGGGGACTTATAGATATACACAATCTACACAATAACATAATCGAAAAGCTACGTAAATATTTCTACTCTAAGGCCGAAGAGTCACAACTCCATACACATATAGTGGGAATAGATAACAAACTAACTCCATTAAACCTATGCAACTCTACTTGGCAAATAAAACTGGTAAGTAAAGAACAGAAAATGAATATGTGGTCACAAAAGTCTTTGCACGGGAGGCACTTTGCTGATCTAAGCCAAGAACACGTCGACAAGAATGCGTCGAACGAGTGGCTGCGGCGAGGTGAACTTTTCCCAGAAACAGAGGCTTTTGTGATCGCTATTCAAGATCAGGTAATTGACACTCGCAACTATCAAAAATTCATCACTCGTATCCCAAACTTACCCACAGATCTATGTAGACGATGCCACAGTAGTTCAGAAACAATTCAACACATCACTGGTGCTTGTAAATCAATAGTTCAGACCGATTACAAGCACAGACACGATCAAGTGGCATCTATAATTCACCAGAACTTAGCCCACAAACACTCTTTTATTCAACAAAAAATTGCATATTATAAATATAAACCCAGCACAGTTCTAGAAAATAATAGATTTAAAATTTATTGGGATCGGACAATAATAACAGATAAAACCGTACATTTTAACAGGCCAGATATCACAGTTTTAGACAAAGTTGAGAAGACTGTATTCCTAATAGATGTAGCAGTGTGCAATACACATAACCTTCTCACTACTTATACTGAAAAAATGTCCAAATATATAGACCTTGCGACTGAAATAAAGCGGCAGTGGCAAGTAGAGACTGTTAAAATAATACCTATTATAATATCGACGACTGGTGTCGTCCCGAAAAGCCTTCAGCCCAACTTAAACCTACTCGATATGCCCAAATCCACACTAACATTACTACAAAAAGCTACGTTGTTGAATACCTGTCGTCTCACACGCAAATTTCTCGCTTCATCATCATCATCATCGTAATATGCATATACATACATATTATATATATATATGATATTTATTTATCTATAAAAATACTTACTATAGCTAGCACACTTGGTCGTGACCCGTGTGTTAGCTTTCCTACCCCTTAGTAAAAAGGGAGACTACTATGGTAAAATTTCGAATAATAATAATAAATCATTTTATTATCAGGCTACTAAGGCCCATAGACATATACCTTACAGACTAACATAGATATTTATACAATAGTTGTTAGTATATATAGCTTAAAATTAAGTTAGTAAGCTTCCTTATACTACGTCTTAGTGCGTTCTGGTGGAACTTGTCCGCGGAAGCGACGGAACACCACGTTCTGAGGCCAGAAGTCTTCATTTAAGACGAGATGCAGGAAGCAATTCGGTACTCGCACCACAAACGCCTTAAAGTTGACGTTGCGGTTCGACTCCAGCTCCTGCACCCTCAGCGTGTATTTCAACTTCTGGTGCACATACTCGACGATACTCTCTCGCTTCACAGAGTAATGTAGGCGGGAGATGTATACCGGCGTGTTCGACTGCGCGGCACGCACTAGTTGTTCGGGCTTTGTTGGAGCCTTGCCGCAGCGGTTCTTTGTAGGTTTGGGACGACGCTTCTTCCTCTGCACCAGCTCAAAACCGTCTTCATCCCGTCTCGGCAGCAGCACACTCGGTGCAGCGGGCAGCGGGGCCCCGCACGGAGCAGGCGCGGCTCGTGCAGGAACACGCGCGGGCGCCGGCGCGGGCGCGCGGGGTAAGGTCACGCAGCTCGGTGTTCGAGCAGCGGCGTCAGCATAAACGCGCCGAGGCGTCGACGCGGATACTTCTTTCGCAATCGGGGCATTGCACTCTCCTACAACTGCAGACGCATCGAAATCAGCCGATGCAAAACTGCAGACGGAAAGGTTTTGCGCCCCGCGACGTGTGTTCACCTTAGAGGCCTCGTCAGGTGACCTACTTACAGACATAGTGTTACGCAATAACACTACTTCCGCGCGCAGCTCCCGAATGTCCTTTTCCGAGACCTCTAGTTTGGACTGCACTTCTGACAGGCTCGTCTTCAGGAAGATGATGTCTTTTAGGAGCCTCGTGACGTCGACGTGGTCGAACGTGACGGGGGGCAGCTTGTGCAGATCCTTCGCCACGAAAGTCGGAACGTCGTCCGGATCGGTCACCTTCAGCAAGGTGATTATGTCTTGGACGCTCTTCTCCGTACCGTCCCTCCGTCTAGACGGCATCTGGTCGAGCTTGTCCAGGCTCATGTACAGCAGTCTCTTCCCACTGCTTATTTCTTCTTCCTTGAAGTTAGTCTTGCATATTTGCAAGATGCTAACTTCATCCATGGTGTCGATGGCGTGTTGTATAAACGCCAACAATTCGTTGGCTATGAGTGTTGAGCTCATAGCGACAGAGACGGGCAGCGGCATAGAGCCGCGCTGTTCGCGAATTTAAATGTCTGCACGTTGCACTTTATAAGGCACGTCCGTATTCGATGCGCGCGAATGATCGAATGCGGATGAACAATAAAATTGTGATAAATTGTAAACACGAGCTTATATTGAATAGGAGTAATTCTAACTTAAATAGTATTATTGTTACTGATGAAGTCGTTCAGATTCAAATAGATATACAAAGGGTTCAGTGGAGAGTACCACATATAAAAGTTTCAGATAGAGAACGTTTAATACTTTTAAAGCATTTAGAAAGAGATAAACCTATTCAGATGGCTTTTAGAAATTGGGATTTATATGAGTATCCTTTACTACCTAAAGCTACAAAGCATTCTTGGTCAGTAAAAACTGCTTCTCAATTAGAAAAGCCTCGGTATGTAATTTATTGCTTGCAGACTAATAGAAAAAGTAATAAATTGAAAGACAGCTCAGTATTTGATCATTGTGATGTGACGAATGTAACGCTATTTTTGAATTCTCAGTACTACCCTTATGAACCTTTAGGCTTAAAGTTTTCTGAAAATAAGTACAGTATATTATATGAAATGTATGTGAAATTTCGTCAGTCGTATTATAACAGCCCAGTCGATCCGTTGCTTGATCTAAAAGATTTTAAAGAAAAAGCACCGCTTTTTATCATAGATTGTTCGAGGCAAAATGACTGTTTAAAAACAGGCCCAGTAGACGTAAGGTTGGAATTTGAAGGTTCAACATTGATACCAGATAACACAACTGCGTATTGTTTAATTATTAACGATCGACTTGTGGAATACAAATCGTTAAGTAACATTGTGCGCAGGTTATCATGACCGCAATAATTGCAGATGTTCAAGGTTTCAAAACAGAAGCTAACGAATTTATAATAAAGGAGATTGCGATATTATGCGATAAAAAAATACAGGTAGTTCTAATAAAACCTCCATTCCCATTTTACGATTTGACTAAACAAGAACGGCGACAAGTAAGTTGGATTGAGCGCAATAGAAAGATATCGAGCCATTACCGCCGACTTAGCGTAACCTACAAAAATCAAATTTTACAGGAGATGGTTTTTTTTTAATATTTTTAGTAGTAAACGTGCTATTAAAGTGAAATTCGGTATATAATAATATTTTTTGAAGCCTCGGGTGCTACAGTTAAAATTTTCAAAAAATCTGTATAATTTGAGGCTGTTTTGGCGCTTACTATAATTTTGCTGTCTATAAACTAAACACCTGGTATGTGTCCGGGCGGTTGTGATAATACTTACGATAAAAATACCTGGCCATTGGTTTAACGCAAGCGACCTTATACAATTTTAACTACAGAAGTATAGATCAAAATCAAATCAAATCAAATATAATTTATTATCAGACCAGGGTCCATACAAAAATTTAACAAATTACAAAAATAAAAATAAAAACACAAAAGAAACAACCTTCCTAAAAATACACACATACATACACACAATCATTTAGTGTACCGGAATGACGCTCGGTGAGTCGTCATCCAATGCTACATTATTGGGTTGTCCACTCTATTGGCCACAATAGCCACGAGACTGTTGGAGCTATCGCGCACTCGCCGCATCAGGGACGCAATTCGTGACCGTATTATCGAGTAAAAGTCGGGCACTCCTGCCTCCGCGAACATCCCTGACGCACTGCAATAGCGCGGTAGCCCCAACATTACTCTGAAGGCGTTGTTATATTGGACACGCAGAGCATTGTACGAGTTTTTTGTATAACTAACCCATAGGGCGCACGTGTACAGAGATTGGCAGTATGGTCTAAAGAGCGTAATTTTTACTTCCTCTGCACAACGCGCAAACCTACGGGCCAGCATGTTACATCGAACTGCCAACGCTCTGCGTTCCCTTTCCAAATCTGCATCATCGGACAAACTGTCGGTCACCCAGTGTCCCAGGTACTTGAAACGTGTGACTCTGTTAAGCAAGGTACCCCCTAAGGTGACTGGTGGGACTGTATCGTAACATTTGTTACCTGCTTTAAAAACCAAAAGCTCACTCTTTGTTGCATTGTACCTGAGACCATGGGCCACCGCATAATCCTCACAGATATGGATGAGCCTTCTGAGAGCACTGACTGATGGGCTCAGCAACACCACATCGTCCGCATAATTGATGTTATTAACGCAATGCCCGTCAATGGAGCATCCGATATTGGTATTGCTGAGCTCACACATCAGTTGGTTTACATACAGGTAGAAAAGCTTAGGTGAGCTGAGTCCCCCCTGCCTCACCCCGCATTCCAACCTGTATGCATCCGATAGGACGCCCGCCGATTTAACATAATTGTACTGGTTATTATACCAGTACTTCAATATATCAATTATGTCTTTCGGAAGGTCGGTATTCTGTGATAGTCTCCTCCACAGGCAGTCATAAGACACCAGGTCGAAGGCCTTGGAGAGGTCCAGGAAGCATGCATACACGGGTGTTTTCCTACTTGTATAGTATTGAACGGTATGCTTGAGGCAGAGGATAGCTGTTTCAGTAGACAAATGTGGCTTAAACCCAAATTGGGCGTCATGTATTTTAATGTGCTTATCCAGCTGCCGATCAAATAAACCGTCCAACACCTTCACAATCACAGTCGCCAAGGAAATAGGCCTGTAGTTTTTCTTATCACTCGAATCTCCAGTCTTGTTCTTAAGGATAGGTACAACAATAGTTTTAAGTAAGTTAGCTGGAAGATACGAGTGGTTCGAACAAAAACTAAAAAACATAGCAAGAACTCGTGGTAGGTGTCATGACCAGGGGATTTCCCTCTTTTAAGGCTTCTTATTACGGAAGCCACTTCCTTAGCCGTGAACCTGATAGGCATGCCTCCGGACCCCCCCACATCCTCTGAACGGGACGACGGACCCAGTGGAGACTCAACCTTAAACGTGTAACTAAATAGGTTTGCAATTTCAGTAGGGTCGCTAACACCCTCCACACTTACGGGCAAACTCGACTTGGGATTCAAGCTGTTTGTTGTTTTCCAGAAACTACTAAAATTTTTGGCCTGATGCTGACTTGCAATAATATTCATTTTTATTTGGTCTTTATTATTTTGGCACCATTTCAATTTATTTTTAATTATCCTTCTACTTTCAACCATTTTTTCATACAATAATCCACTTTTAGGTCTACCAAATAGAGTCCAGTTTTGAAAATCAAATCGAGCCTGCCCGTGAGCAGCTTTTACATATTTATTCCACCCGGTTATGTAACGCTTCTTACGCTGTATACCCCTGTTATAACTAGCTATTGCGCCCTCACACAGTATACCCACAATGTCTCTATATAAATTATCTATAATAACTCGGTGTTCTATATTATTACATCTAGTATCACAACACTTAGTAAATTCTACAGGAAAGTCTACAGTTTTTAATTTATCATTACAATATTTATTAAAATTTTGAATTTGTGACAAGTTCCTGTCTCTCCATACTATCTTGTTACGTTTAGGCATTTCAAGAGTCACTTTTGGCCTTAGTATGTTAAGGTTACATGTTATTAACATAGGTAGATGATCGGACCAAGAAACGTCGTACAAAACTCTTATGTCTATAATTGAGGTCCAAACTGCATCAGTTACCACACAGTGGTCTAACCAGCTAGTACTACCATGTGCATCACTTACGTAGGTATACGTGTCCGAGTCACTGCCGAGTACATTAATGTCAGCGCATCTCCACTGCACTTCAGACGAAAAGCTCAATAGTTCACTGCCGAATAGACCATTAGGTTGCGCATTAAAATCCCCTAGGATATAAATTGCATCTACACCACTACTTTCTATTATTGCGTTAATCTCACTTAAACACTCCACAAATTCACTAAGATTATCCATCGACTCAGTTGGCATATAAACCGAGAACACTATAAAAGATTTATCGCCTACTGCTATTTTAATAGCAACTAGACGCACGCTTTTGCATTGTATGGAAGACACATTTCCAAAGGCACTTTTACGCCACAGTAACGCGACTCCACCATATGGCCGACCTCGTAGAATACCCGTCGATGTGTCAACCGCTGATTTACCTACGAAGTCAAACTGAGGGTCTATGCTGCCCAGAAAGGGAATATCATTAACCAGGTTTCTTGCAATGCAATTATATCGGATGTTTCACATAGCAATCTGACAGAATCTATCGATCTAGTAATAGATTTACAATTGAAAGTCACAAAAGTACTTGTTTTAGATATAGATTTATTATTTTTGTGATCCATTATGTGTATTTTTATAAAACTCAGCCCGTTTCTTGAAGTCTATAAATTTACGAAATGCGATTCCCTCCGGCCATAACTTGTCGTCAAAAAGAAGTGTAATTTGTGCTTGGGAACAAATATTTTATATGCATCGTAGTCTTTCTGTTTCTTCATCTCAATTTTTTCTATAATCACCTTAGTTTCTAATTTTGACATTATGTACGTCTGTATGTCATTAATAGTCACCCTCTTGTCTACGTTGTTGATAAACAAAGGTGTTTTTATGTCAGCTGCTCTAAACTTTGTAACGGAGTCAGTATTAGCTCGACCTCGAGTTCCTATAAATCTGTCTTTTAATCTCTTTATCTTTTGAGCTAAAATCCATCCTTCATTATCATCTTCATCTTTCTTTGGAAAATTCGGCAATTTATTTATTTTGTGCGGTGTTGACATTATAAGTTGCGCGGCCGCCGAGCAAGTAGGTACCAGTGTTTCGTTGCACGCGCCGCTGAGGCCCACTGCCTCACACACCTGACGCATATCGCTCGCTCCTGTGTTCGAAACCACGGTGAGGGCCTCCACATGCTTGCTTGAGGCGCACGCATCGACAAAATGCTCGAGTGAGACGTTATTACACGTCTCAGGTTCGCGCGAGGGAGAAAGGTATAGTGTAGCGTCCTTGGTAACTGACTTTTCTACGACGACGTGAGGTAGGTCCGGCAATTTGGTGTCATTTATACAAATATTATTATTTGATAACGTGCTATCGCTGCATTTTTGAAATGAGTAGGAACTCTTAAGCTTATCTATATCTTCTTTAACTTTACAAAATTCTTCTTTAGTGACATAAGTTTCTTTATAAGTCTTTAGCTCTCTCTGAATTAAAAGTATATCTTTTAAAAGGCGGGTGGCATCCAGATGGTCAAAAGTGTCCGGTGGAAGTTTCTGCAATTCGCGTGCTACAAAGATAGGTACCATCTCAGGATCAGTTTCTTTTAGCATTGTAATTATATCATATAAATCCCTTTCATTTTTTCCTGTTCCTCTTCTGTTTACTTTGCGCTTAGTTGACGGCGCCGACTCAAACAGTAATTTTTTCGCAATTGATATTTCTTCTACTGCAAACGAAGTGATACATATACGGACTAGGCTCTCCTCGTCCATCACATCGATTTTGTTTTGCATAAATGCAAGCAATTCACTTATCACCACATTACACGTATTACACTTGACCGTAGTCGATGTCATCTTTATTTTGCAATTAATGACTCGCGCGTCACTCGTAAGCAATGCGACACACGTCCGCTCGTCACATGGCCACACGCGGGACCTTCACGCGCGGGATCAATTTTCATTCAATAAAATAGGTACTTACTCAATAAAAAAACAAATAAAAAATGTGTCTTGTAAATTACTCTTTATAAAAATAACACTGAGATCAATGTAAACTTAAAATATTATTTCTCATTATTAATCTTTAATTTTTGGCAAAGAACTTTGTGGTAGTAATTCCATGATACTTTTGAGTCTCGACTGAAACAATATAAAACAACTTTAGTGTTTTAGCACAATCACTTAAAAGTTATTTTATTAAAATAAAATTTAAATTACGTAATTATTTACGAAACTATTTTTTTATAGATATCACTCATGTGGGGAACAAGTCTATAGTTGAGGGCTAACTATTATCTATTAGGTAATTTACATACAAGAATACAAAACTACCTAACCATCTGTGGATTTCCCCAACGCTGAGGAAGATAGGTACTTACTTTCTCTGTTGGTTTTGTTGATAAACAAAAACATACACTAAAAAAAAACTTGTGCTAATTATTGTACAAATTAGATTAACAACGTAAGGAGAACAGCTTTAGGTATCTGTCTGTCTCTCTGCTTTAGTGTTTACGTGAGCACGTAAACCGTGTACCTATACTCAGGCAAGTCTGCGAACACTCGCAGGACAAAAAAATAATAGCCCTTGGTTATCTACTTACAGTCATTAACTAACTAAAAGAATTACCATAAGTATTTTACATACCTTTGCCGGCGTTGACATTTTGGAGAACAATTTATAGGTATTGTAATACTTTCACAGTGATTTACTTCTCACTCACAACCTACACAATACTGTCACACCATTTAATATTTAAAAATACCAGGTAATTTTATTTCATGTTGATCTGAAATATAATTGATTAACAGAGTAGTATTCCCATTCGCTACTGTGTGGCATCGCGAATTTTTTCAGAGAATAAAAAAAAAAGTTTTTTAGTCTATGGCAACTCACAACTAAACGTCACTTTCTTTTTTCGCGACTTAACAGCATCGTGGTGATTTTGTTAATTACACTTTAATTACGTTATATAAATAGTTTTTGGCATATTTCAAGTCGAAAAAGTATTGCTAAGTGATACAAAAGCCTTGAAAATCCTGGCCAAGATGTTTAAAAGTGATCTTCGAGACTATAAAGGCGCTGCGGAGTTAATGCAGGATGCGTGTACGCAGCCCTTGCCCTAGGTTCATCGCCGTGGGATGGAACCCCAAATTACGGAATATAAATGATGGAACACTGACCCATAACCTCAAAGAGGGGGGCCAACAGGTGAGGTTTTCTCTGATTTTAGGTTCAGTGAACAAGGACGCAAATATGATGTGAGATGATGCGAAATACAAAAAACATGCATGAACCGAGCGGGTACGAGAGACTTTAGCTCGAAGATCGGGCTCTTCGCGAGACGTCGTAGCTCTGATAAACCCTACTGCAAAGTTCGGGACGCGAGCCCGCAACTTTTGATAGTACACAAAACAACATGCATTACGTATAACCGAGCTAGTACGCGATGCTCCACGCTCGATGTTAAATTGTGGGCGCCCCCAAATTACGGAATATAAACGATGGAACACTGACCCATAACCTCAAAGAGGGGGGCCAACAGGTGAGATATTCTCTGATTTTAGGTTCAGTGCACAAGGACGCAAATATGATGTGAGATGATGCGAAGTACTAAAAACATGCATAAACCGAGCGGGTACGAGAGACTTTAGCTCGAAGATCGGGCTCTTCGCGAGACGTCGTAGCTCTGATAAACCCTACTGCAAAGTTCGGGACGCGAGCCCGCCATTTTGACAGCTTTGAGTTTGAAAATGTCATATAAATTTACTGCAATTCCATGTAGTCCATGTACAGCACCCACAGTCCTTACAGACTAGAGATTTAACAAATGGTTGTCTGAATGACCACCCATTGGTTAGATTCAGAATAAATGTCTGGCTGACAGAGGGGCTACACTCACATTTATCTAAATGATTTTCCCTCATTGTTAACTATGATTAAAGTATATTAGTGCACTAAATACTTTAGGTTTACTATGAATAGAGACTAGTTAACATCAGAAATACAGCAAGAATGCAAACTCCTATAGAGATACTAAATACCAATGATATTAAACATTGCCCAATCAGCAAATTGGCAAGATTGTTGGGAACCTTCTGTCAACCTGCCCAAGAGGTTATGTTCAAACACACACAAAAAATAATAGAACAAGTGTTCACGGCGATAAGGATGATTTTTGTTTGGACGGTGTAGCACATTTAAAAACAACGTGTTGACAGTTCAAAGGTTTATTAGTTACTACCAATGAATGCAAGTGGACTGTACAAAGTAAAAATATAGATAGGTATACATATGTATGGCTGCTAATGTGGTGGTATGCGGTTAGACATTCCGCCCACCAAAGGATTTATCCTTTTAATAATATAACTAACAAACAACAACAAAAACGTAAGTATTTTACTGATGTGCATAAGGCACTTAATTGTAAATGAAAACCAATAAACAAGTTACGTCAAACACGATTATAAGCTGAGCTATTAAAATGGTACATTAAAATTAAAGATAAGTAGTTAAATACCGTTAAGATTACATTACCGGTAAGTATATAAGTAGATAGAACGTGGTACACAACATAATTAGCAGATAGAAAAAACAGCCGGTGACAGACCAAGTTTGACACTACTAAAGAACCATAAGCTGAACGATAACCACATAAGACGCATTGTCCAATTTAGTCTGTTGCCCGTTGTTGTAAAGAAACAGGGTAAGTACAAAATTGTATTCATTCCCAGTTGCTAACCGCCCACTGTGCGATATTAATTTATTAGCTATTATGAAGTTTGGAATGTTTACATATTTATTCTAACAAATAAAAAGGTAAAGTACTAACCAACACGTTAACATAGCTTAATCTAGGTAAGTAATTTAAGTATTAATCACTATTCAACTCAAGCCAAAAATGAATTTTCACATTGTTATTGAAATACTTATGCTAATAATACTACTTATGCGAAATTTAAATGATTGAACAGGTAACAATTTACAACTCTCTGTAACGGGTTCGAATCCCGACTAAATAAATCTGTTTTCTTTGTAGTATACATTGAAATTAGTTTAAACTCTTAGGTAGTATACATAATTTACTCACGGGTCGTTTATAGACACCGTTTTTACATTTTATGTGACAACACGAGTAATGCCGTCTGGGCCCACATGTTTTTTAATTATTTTACCTAATATCCATTGCTAGGAGGGAATGTTATCCTCCCTTAAAATTACAATGTTATCGATGTCTGGTCAGATTGTTTAGTATTTCATTTATATCTTTGATTCAAGTTTACGAGATATTCTTTGTGCCATCTGTTCCAGAAATCGCTAACTATTTTTTGTTTTAGCCTCCATCGATCTAAACTAGAAATATTACAATTTGTATAGTTTTCATCACTTAAGTTTAACAAAGGTTCACCTATCAGAAAGTGCCCGGGTGTGAGCGGAAGGGGGTCATTGGGGTCATCACTTAACACAGTTATGGGTCGCGAATTCAAACATGCTTCAACTTGAGCTAGGACTGTAGTTAACTCCTCATATGTAAGTGTAGCATCTCCAATGACTTTCCTAAGATGAGTCTTGGTACTACGTATACCAGCCTCCCACAGTCCTCCAAAATTGGGTGAGTGAGGAGGTATGTAATGCCACGTAGTACGCTCAAGAACAAGTAACTCTGCTATCTCTCCAGGAATCGAAGATTTAGCGTTGTTGAACATGTCTCTCAACTGTTTATCTGCACCCACAAAATTGGTGCCATTGTCACTGTAAACATCGTGACAATGACCTCTTCTCGACGTGAAGCGTCGAAATGCAGCGATGAATGCCTTAGCAGTCATGTCCGTGACAGCTTCCAAGTGTATGGCTCGCGTTACCATACAGACAAACAAGCATATATATCCCTTATATGCCTTAGCTCCTCTGCCTGGCGAGAAACGAATGTTGATGGGCCCCGCGTAGTCAACACCAGATGATTTAAAAGCCCGGTCGGCTTTTACCCTTACGTCAAGTAACTGACCCATCAGTTGCGAGGTGTTCCTTTTAGAATACCTAATGCAGGTAATACACTCACGGTATAATTTCTTTGTTAGATCCTTCGCTCGTATGACCCAATATTTTGACCTTAGATAATTTAGCATAACTAGAGGACCCCCATGCATTATCTTCATATGTGCATCTTTAATTATTAACATGGTAAGATGACTCTTAGCAGGTAAAATTACTTGATGTTGTGTATCGTAGGCCATTTCTGATTTCTGAATACGCCCGCCAACTCTTAGAATTCCATTGTTGTCTACAAAGGGACAAAGATTGCGAAGCTTACTCCTTTTTAACACGTAACCATGAGACTTTAACTGTTTAATATCCTCATTAAATTCAATGGCTTGAACCTGTATAATACATTTGTTTAACGTTTCTGATAATTCCTTTGACGTAATAAATTTGGTAAAATGTTCACGTTCAGATATAGGTAATTTAAATTTTAGAAACCGTCTGCAATATGAGATTACCCTTAACATTTGTGATAAACTTGAATATTTTGTCCAAATGAATTCTTGTTCAGTATTGTATAAAGCAGTTAAAGATCTCGTGCGTTCTTCTTCATGCGTATCTTCGTAATTAGGAACACAGGTGTTCATATTTAGGTCAGACAGCCATGCTGGTCCATTCCACCATAGTGAATGATTCAGCAATTCTGAACCTTGTAAGCCCCGTGATGCACAGTCAGCAGGGTTTATGTCAGTAGATACGTGTCCCCAGTGTTCGTAATCTACAGTGTTTAGTATGTCTGATACCCGGTTGCTTACGAAGGTGTTCCACATGCTTGGTCCACCCTTCAACCAAGCAAGTACAATGGTAGAATCTGTCCATGCAAATAACTTGTTATCAGGCACACACAGCACTTGTGATGTTTCTAAAATCAGTTTAGCCGCCAATGCTGCACCGCAAATTTCCAATCTAGGAATTGAGACTTGTTTTTCGATTGGCGCCACCTTTGTTTTGGATGTTATTAGATTGACGTATACTTGATCTCTATCTACGACTCGCAAGTACACGACTGCTCCATATGCGACTTGTGATGCGTCAGCGAAGACGTGCAACTCAATACTTGATGCATTACTGTAGTGTAGCCAACGTGGTATGCTCAGGCCTTTGATGTGTGCTAAATTCTCTCGATATCGCTTCCATTCTAATAGCAAGACACCATTGACAGGCTCATCCCAGTCGAGGCCGGTCTTCCACAGTTTCTGCATAATCATCTTTGCGACTATTACAACAGGAGCTATCCATCCCAAAGGGTCATATAGCTTGGCTATTTCAGAAAGAATAGTTCTTTTTGTTACAGGTTTTTGAGGCTCCGGCAAGTTGACAGTGTATTCAAAATTATCAGTTTAGCTGTGAGTTGCCATAAACTAAAAAACTTTTTTTTTTTATTCTCTGAAAAAAATTCGCGATGCCACACAGTAGCGAATGGGAATACTACTCTGTTAATACAAACAACACATGTCTGTATACACATACAACATGCATTACTACAAAGTTCGGGACGCGAGCCCGCAACTTTGATGGTACACAAACAACATGCATTACTACAAAGTTCGGGACGTGAGCCCGCAACTTTGATAGTACACAAACAACATGCATTAAGTATAACCGAGCTTGTACGCGATACAGCACGAAGATCAAAACTTCGTACGAGATACGACAGTTTTGATGAAGAACATACTATGTTCACTGGTTCTCACAGTCCACAACAAGAACCAATGGTGACACTCTTCGAGGTGGATTCGAGGCTCAAGACAGAAACAAGACCAATGCAACTATCAAGAATGTATAACAAAAGTTATAACCGAATACCACCTCTAAACCTAAGCAAGGACTGTGGAAAACATAAGTGGTCCGGCATCAAACCAAAGTGCTAGCACAGCAAGGTGGACCCAAGAGTGGTATGACACAACTGTGATACTCTCGCTGAACAGGACACAGGAAGGGTGGCCCCGAGAGGGTACACCATGCCATGCATCCAGCAGGCAATTGTCAACCAGGTATATGTAATATATCTAACTGTCTTTCATGGTGTGAACATACCACCACTAATGTACCTTAAAATACTTGAACATAACATTGTTTACATAAACAATATACATATAAATAAAATCAACAATATGTGTCAGACCATCAATAACTCACGAGTTAGGGGCTGTACAAATATGCACTCACAGTAAAAATTTCTATCTATATACATATATCTAAAGATTTAATATTCTTAAGACCACCAAACTCAACGGACAGATCAGATTTGTTCTTAACTGAAAACAAATATATATATAGAAAAATATTATAGTTTTCAAATAGTGGATATGGGAACCTTGGACCATCAATATCACATGTCTTGCACAGTCTTAAGATAAAACTGATTCCTTAGGGTCAATAACACCTAAACTCAGAAAAATTAATCCGCTTTGAGTTTGAAAATGTCATATAAATTTACTGCAATTCCATGTAGTCTATGTACAGCACCCACAGTCCTTACAGACTAGAGATTTAACAAACGGTTGTCTGAATGACCACCCATTGGTTAGAATCAGAATAAATGTCTGGCTGACAGAGGGGCTACACTCACATTTATCTAAATGATTTTCCCTTATTGTTAACTATGATTAAAGTATATTAGTGCACTAAATACTTTAGGTTTACTATGAATAGAGACTAGTTAACATCAGAAATACAGCAAGAATGCAACTCCTATAGAGATACTAAATATCAATGATATTAAACATTGCCCAATCAGCAAATTGGCAAGATTGTTGGGAACCTTCTGTCAACCTGCCCAAGAGGTTATGTTCAAACACACACAAAAAAATAATAGAACAAGTTAAGTACTTAGCCTTGTTGCATAACAATAGCAATCTTGATGCTGTCAACTGACCTTAGATGGGGGGAAAAAAACATACTTGTTTCGTTATCAATAGATTTTGGGCCCCACAAGTTTATCTATACCAATAAAAAACAATGTGACACACATATCTCTAAGAAGTGAGGCACCCAATAACATTAATGCTACTAAACACTAAATGTATATGCATCAATACTTAGTTGAAATGAATATGTTTTTTAAGCATTCCCAACATTTGTTTACCTTACTAAATGTTTCAGAATATTAATAATGACAAAGCAAAAAGTCACCAAGTTCTTATTCACCCAATTTTGGGATTTTTAACCGTGAATTGAACACACACTGAGCAGACTAGGTGCCCTGACAAAAAGCATCTCTTAGGGGAAGCACTTAGAAGCCAACGTTAGATAGCTCATTAACCATCATGTTACCATCTGTGTCAACAAAGCAGTAACCGGGATCCTATTCTGATCTTCACCCTTATTAATTAGGAAACATTAATGGAAAGTTTAGAGAATGGAGCTAGCTTCAAAACCCTAAATTTCCACAAATCAGCATTGACTCTAAAGATGGGAGAGGAATTAGGTATGGATAACAAAGGATTTCTGAGAGGCTTACTCAGATTGAGATTTGCCTGTATTACAGAAAGCCAGAACCCATATTTTGTATTGAACCAGCTAACTCATCTGCTAGCTGCCTCAAAACACAATATTATAAACATATTGCTTATCGGTTAAGAAAGTATAGATGGTTATTAAATAGAACTTGCAACAACTGGTTACAAGCAACATGATGACAAAATAGGCTAGAACATAATTATATGGCACAGGAATAACTCTGTTGACAATAGACACAAACATACATATATTATGTTAATGACACATACAATACACCTGTATCTGAAGAGACAGAATTATTTAGTTATTTATTTGAACCAAGACACAAAAATCTCCTAACTCCTAGCTTGGATAGCTGCTCAATGGATACTAGCCGCCCTCTCATATATTAAACTAAATAACATAGCCCATGTCACACCCTGACAATTAATAAGATGAGAATTGTGATAACCAATCTTTTGACAGTACCTTACTCTCAGTAAAAAAGGAAAGGAACCATAATGTACTTTTTACTTTTAAGATCATAAATTATGGCTAAAAGATTTAAAGATCCTTGTAGCCTCAACCAATACCTGAAATAAGTTAACTCTACCATATTAAAAGTCTTACCCTTGGCCTTCAAAACAGTTAATCAGGTATCAAATTTATACCTGCTGACAGCTGTATCCCACACTCCAGCAGTACATCTGCAAGAGCAGCAGGAATGCTCTTGAGTTTAATCAGGAAAAAAGGTGGTTTGGTTGTAGGTTCTTCTACCATTTTCTACATCATTATTTGAGCTGTGAGACTAAGCGGACGTACTTATTGTTGTGATTATAATGAGTCATTTTTAATTACAAATATTAATTAGTAATATTTCTTTTTTTGCAAACCTGCAAAAATTAAGTGTGTCGCGTGTATGCATCTTTATACACTGTACAAGATGAAGCACTTTTATTAAGTACTAAAGAGAGTGTTTTTCTGTGATCTACGAGTGTTTTTTTTAACTCGTCACAATTTTAATAGCTACTCAGATGTTATGAGATTCAAAGCAAAACTAACACTCTCATTTCATTGTACAATTAATTGATTTATTTTATAAAAACTCATGAATCCATTCATATTGTCTATTCCCCGACATTACTGATTGCACATCAATCTTTATTGTATTTACGAGTTTGATAAATTTAAGAACGAGTTGATGTGATCAATCAATGTGGCAAATAGTGTGCTGGATTTCAGAATAGGGCTATTTTGTAACCAATTTCTTTTGTAATATTTTCACTCTTCTATAAATTTGGTTATTAACTGGTGATTGAATTTAGTTTTGGTTAAAATTTCCTGTTAATACTAACCAAGCCAACACGCGCACAGTATTTTTCCAAATTTTCTACCTTAAGAAAGGCTTATGTGCATTTTCTGCTTACTTCAGTATAATACATCAAAAGCTGAAATGTGATAGTAGCTTTGCTTATAGAAAATATTTTTGTTGTAAAGTACTAAAGAAATCGAAAGGCACATAGTTTTTTGTTAAGGTGTGTCCTGAATACAAGGTCCTCAAATGAGCCTGTAACATATCTCTGCGTAAATTAAATGTGGAATACTGTGCAGACTTCCATGAATGTGAGTTTATGTTTGTCTGACAGTTAAATGTGCAACGCTAAGTCCAGTCAAAGCAATAGTGTATCATATTTTTTTATAAAAAGTTTGGAAAAGCAAAATTAACCAAAAATCGAATGTCTCCATTAATCTGAAAGTGTTTGTATCAAAATTAAGTAAAGACCATAATATTAAAAAACATTTTACAATTATTTATTAACGTCTAAGTTGTGTCTTGAGCTACTATTATTTTTTGATTCTCTAATGTGCCATCTGTTTTGACATACCCGGAAATAAGTATCTGTATGGGCCTAGATTCATGGATTTAGTGAAAGTTATAGAGAAACCATCCCTTTTTTCAACAATCATTGCAATTCTTGCTTAACAAACAAGTACATGGCCATTTTAATCCAATGCTATACAGACAACTTATATCAACATATAAAGGGAAATAATCATACTTACTCTTCATGAAACAGACAATATATTCACAAAGGACATGAAAAATACAAACTTTAATATAATCATGGTTATTATCTGGCGAAATGCTCAAGTTTGCCTGGGCTGAATGTAATATCTTAAAAAAAGATGGATTTGTATAAGACAACTTGTACGCATGTATTTAAAACGTCTTGTAGAGACATTCTGTTACCTTTTTATTATTTATATGAGTTGTTATTTCATAAGTTTACATATTCAAATGCTCTAAACTATGATGATGGAGACTTTGATCTACACACTCTCACATACCTAAGGTTTACACACAATTTTGCTTTTTTGGACATATTTGACTGGACTAACCATGCTGCTTCTCTATTTAATTTGTCATATAGTATCAATTAAGCTTTTGTGTTCAGTTCTTTATCCTGTGCTTACCTACAAATTACCTAGGTATTTATTTAGCAGAATTAATTTAATTATGCTATAATCCTACGATATTTATTTACAATTATTGTCTGAAGCTATACGTGAAAATGAAATGAATTTCTTGGTAATATGTGTTCATTGGCAGGTCCTTAATATTAAAACTTATTCTATATAGCGAAAAAATGGCGGTCAAAAAACACGAGTTGGTACATGATAACCGTAATCAATTGGATCTTCAAGCTTTAGAGCAATACATTCAGCTGATGAACGATCAGACTAACTACAAGCCACCACCTCAGGAACTTGTCAAAAATTGTCAGGATATTGTGAAATGTCTTGGTTAGTACGAATTATCACTCTTTTATTGTTAAAATACATTATGTTGAACAAATGGTATGTTATGGTAAATTGGGCTTTGCAGCTCGTGCATCTGGAAATGAGGAACAACTGTGGACCCTTCTGCAGACTGTGGAAGAGTACTTGCTGCGAATTGTGAACACAGTTCACAGTTCTATACGTCATGAGATTGTGACGGCAATCCTTGACAAGTTTTACACTTTCATCTCAGATCCCCGTAAGTTACTGCTTTTTTTGTTGAGTGCTTTGATGACTTTTTTTTAACCAATATCGTTAGTTTAAGTGAATGGAGTGCGCTTTTGTTACGCATAAAAATATGTATGAATATTTAGTTTTTGCCAATCTCATGAGAAGTTTGTGGTAGAATTTTCAGAATTTCAAGTTTTTAATATCGACGACCGCTTTTTGAAAAGCTGTTGTACGAGTTTCCAAATTTCTAAATTTGTATGTATGGTGTAGAATCGGATGCGTGTCCCGCTACCTCTGTAGTGCTGATCGTGCTGGACTGCTCCGACACGGAGGGCACATTGTCTGCTGCGCGCTGGCTTGTGCAGCAAGGTGACAATGGTCCGGCTGGAGCGGGTCTTAGAGCTTCTCTTTCTTGCCTTTATTGCTGGTTGTACGAGTGGCACGGGACTCCGGCGCTTGGGGATTGGGTGATGGCTTTTATTAAAGCCCTGGAGGTAAGTGACGAAGTACCTTCTTAAATAAGGTATCCCATAGGAACAGCATTTTTAATATTTTTCTATTACACAGGAAAATGAAAGATTTGACATACTGATCGAAGTGTCTGTTGACAATTTGGGTCGCCTTTTCTTAGCTTTGGATGATCCGGTGACCCTACGACAGTCAGTCGCCGACGTGATTTTCCATGTGCTGGCATCACTGCGTGAATCCACAGATGCATTTAACAGGGTATTTATATTTGTCTTCAAAATAATATGATTATTTAATTTTTGGTTCATATCGATAAATCATTTTGCTGTTGCATCAGATTGCCCCGCATATTGGACGTGTTTTGGCTAACCTCGCCACTGACAGCGGACAGTGGAGTCGCCAGCTACTGCAAAACTTAGTGGACATTCTTACGGCCACTGTAGACGGTCTGGTTGATTCTCTGAAAGGCGAAGCCCAAGATATGTTCAAGGATAAATATCAGGACGTGGTTAGTATTTTTTACTTCAGAATATCAAAGAATGCGTTTTTTTTTAAGTTATAAATTACAATTTAGGCAGTACAGGGTTTCTATTAATAATAAAACCACTATAAAAAGTAATAATTAGTAAAATAGATAAATCTAAATTATTTACAACATCGATCGCTGTCTAAGCAATCACATCGGCCTTCGCCTTTCGGGCACTATTGCTAACGTACTTCGATTCGAATTTCCGCTAGCGAATGTAACCTATACAAATTGAGATTTTCAGTTACATATGAACTTTCTGAATCATTGATATCGTTTCCATGTGACGTATACTGCGTGTGAGCATTTGTTACCTTTCGGCGCCGATCGGATACGGTCGTCGGTGTGCGGATCTTAGTCGCGCCGTAGTTAGAGGGTGGCCGTAGTCGCGTACGGACTGACTGACAGCGTTTGCGACGTAGCCGACAAAATGCCGACCCGAGCTGAGACGGTGCGGTGTCGCTCGAGACGTGGAACAAGGAGTGATGTACTACATGGGCATATTTATTATTTATTAATAGTTCCTTATTTTAATAATCCACCTTAGCTATTTAACATAACTGTCTTAAATTTTTAATCTTATTTGGAATAGGGATTAAATACATACAATTAATTCAAGTTTTTAAGGAAGTTAAGTTTGTTATTTAGATGAATACTTGTATATATTTTAACGTAGATCTTGTGCCTGGAGCGTCACATGGCCTCTCGTGGATGTCGGTTCCTGCAGCAGACCCCATGGCGGGCGCGGAACGTGTGCTTGACCAGCGTCAACACTCATGCTCCCATGAGGAAGGTCGGACTCCTGAACCTGGGCAACACCTGCTACATGAACAGCGTGATGCAAGCTCTACTGGTCACCAGGCAGTAAGTAATATTCAACTGTAGTAGCATTTATTATTGATGGTTTTTGTCGAGACTAATTTTTTTCTAAACATGTGATATTATTTACCGTCGGATATGAATAAGTTTATTAAAGAAATTAAACAATTTGGGCAATTTCTCGTTCGAAAATAGCATTCGCTTGTGAAAGATTGGTATACGGAAACAAGTTTCAAAACTACGTCACTAACTTACAAGTTTCATAATATATTTCTTAAGGGACTGAACTTTGACTTTGAAAATAAACTCGAATCAATGAAACGTGGTAAAGTCCAAAATGACTGTGGTAATGGTCTTGTTATCGATCGATAATATAATCGAACGTTATAACGTTTTCAAAAATTTATAGTTATTAAGTTGCACATGCATATCCAGATTCATACATAATATTTTACTTAAAATCTACATCTATTAATATACGACAGTACTCTTTAAGATAGATATTTGGTGTTGCACGGCGGAGCCTCCGGCTCGCTCGGTAGGCTCGTTTCCGCAACGAAATTTTATTAATGCCGAGAACTAGATCCAAACTTATTTGTTTTCATCGCGACTACCTACTGAAATTAATTTTCAATTCAATGATCAACACTCCGCTTCGCAAGCTGATTCAATGTGTAAATTGAAAGCCAAGCGTGTTCAATGAATGATATCGCTTTTGCGTATTAACATTTTTAATGATACCAGAATTACAAGCCTTATATTCATCATACTCTATATTGTGACTGTATTAAACCTTGAATAAAATCCTTTTATGGCTTACATTGTATCAGGAAATGCACTCTATTTGAATCAGATTTGTACGAAATATGTGTGACAGTTGCTAGTTTTTTTAATGGATATCCATTATGGGTTTTAGCTGATGCGTGTGCAGCTGAGCTTTTGCTAATGCAATAGTACCGTTGTAGCTAGCGAGTGTGCTTTGCGAATCTTGTTTTTTTTTGTTATATACCTGAATTTTTTGACCCTTTACAGATTTGAATTCAAAATACATTTTATCATTAGACTTTCATTGAACCAATTATGAATAATATGGATGAAATATGGTGTTACAGAATGATCGCGATTGTTGATATAAGTCCTTGTTTCGCAAACAAAATTGTTGAGAAACATAAAAATATATATCAATTGACACCAAATATTCAGCTTTGCAATTCTTATTCGAGAGCCGAAGGTTTGTCGCTCTGTGATTTATATTCCCGTGCATTTATAAATGTTTGTTTGGCGTCATCTTTGTCCGTTTATGTTAAACTCGCTGTCCTCTTTGCCCGCATAGTAAAGAGTAGATTCGGAACATCGTCGTTCCCATTTTTTTTAACCCTGGAACGGCCTCTTTTCTTAAAGTGAAATCGAATCGAATAAATGCTCTGCTTTGCCAGTGATGCCTCTTTGAATCTTTAATGGCCAGTAATGCGACTTATGCTATCGACTTGTAAATCAATGAAATGCCTTGAATCCGTTTCTATTATTCACGTGCAGATCGATATCTGATATGATGCACCCAACTCGAAAGGGTACAGTTAGCGCGTAGTCGTACAAAAACATAATGAACGAACCAATATTGAACATAATATTTATTTAAAATCAGAAGACCAGTACAGAAACAGCGTTGTATAAAAACATTTACCCGATCATTTGCATTAATTAATATTTGTAATTACTTTGTTGCGGACAAAATGAGTAGTACAAATTAAATGTCCATGTTTCACGAGCACTCTGAAACGTTGCATAGTTTTAATTATATGAATTCAATCAATACTGTTGAAGGGCTTAATGTTTTATTAAGCTTCCGATTGCGGCAATAGCTTTTATGCTCGGATATTGTTGAAAATAATGGAAAATATATTTATAGCATTTGTTTCGAGAATGTTTACTATGTTTATTCTAACACGATTTTATACAGTCTGCTATTTGACCTACATTATTCATGTATGTGATAAGTTATGATGGTTTTAAGTAATTTCAATGTCATCACAATTATTCTTAAATCTTCGGTCAGTAACGTGTATTTCATATTTTAATCATCGCATATTAGAATTTGTAAATTTCACTGACAAGCTTTTTTAAGCTCAAGTATCTCCGTAAAGAGAACTTGTAGCGTCGAAAAAAATAAAAACATAGTACAAGTACGTATCTGTATTACTAACATTATGCATTCAGAATTTGAAATCAAATCGTAAATCAAACGATATAATATAAATAAAATCAATGTTGTCTCGAATCAATTTGATTCCTCGTTAGACTGGCATAAAAATGAGGTAAACATTATCTTTCCTCATGGTTACACGTCTCGTTAGGTAACAAACAACACATTTTTAAAATGATCCCTGTGCAGATACCTACACCTTTTTATAATGTATCAAACAGTTATGTAACACAATGCATAAGTTCGTTCTGAAAACCGTGTAAATCCTTACAACATTTTACAGCATCCATTCACTCCTCGAGTCCCATTGCATTCAAACCCTTTAACGATACTGCCCCATTGAAAAATAGATCGAATTCGAAATGTTATATTGCATAACAGAAACCTATCCAACTATCATATTTATTCATAAATTCTCGGTAAATTTCCTTTGGCATTTTATTATGGGAGTTCACAGGAATTTCAGTCGCATTTCAGGCCCTAGGAGCGCTAGCTTCATGATATTACTTTACCGTTATAAAATAATGCAAACTCTTTGTTGGATAAAACATTCTTTGTCTGGATGTGTAATCTGACTACCCTTTGTGCTTTTAATGCAACGGACGGATGAAAAGGATTTTCCAGTAATAAAGAGATTTAATATCCTAGCCATAGCACATACCTGTAGGCGGACAGCATCGTCGCGATCGATATTGCTGCGTTGGTCGAGTTCTACGTAAAGCGAAATAATTAAAACGTGGAATTGGTAACTCGTGGTCATTAATGTGATAAACGTGATGAACTTCGAGCAACGCAAACTTTTGTTTTCTATTTGCGAGGCTGCTTTATTGCGACTTTTCCTTCGGCACGTTTGCGAAGTTTTGCAAATAAAAAAGAAATTGCCAAATCAAAAATACTTGAAAACACGTTGCACAGTTTTTGAAACATTACCAAGCGTTTCCCCAAAACAAATCTAATAATAGATCAATTAAGAAACAAGTATAGAATGATACGATTGTTGTTTAGGAAAATGTGTTCTTGCAAAATTTATAAAAGCGTGCGAATTTGTAAATGGCGGTAGATCTAGATTTTCTTTTTATGTTTAATAAATTATAACTTATAGAGACCTTCTGACAACTCTTAATGAAAACGATGTATTTTTCAATCAGGTTCAGCACTCACGTTGTGCTTAAGATGACGGCGGTGCCATACTGGTCCAAGATGGGCATTCTATTCGGCAAGATGATGCACTCCATCACTACTAAGCTGAACCCCGACGAGTTCTTTGCGGTGGTCAAGCCGCCATTTTTCACCAGGGACAACCAACATGACAGCTCTGAGTTCCTCGGGTAAGTTTAGATTTGACTACTTGTTTGTAATATATTCTGTTCAGCTGATTTCAGGTTTTTCGCAGTTTAAAGATTTTAGCTTTACCTTTGCAGACTATTTAATTAAAAATATTTTTGTAGTAAAAATAACAAGAAGTTTCGTAAAACACTTTACAAAATCCAACCTTATTATAATTCCTTTTAAGCCCACTACCACATAATAAGGCATAAAAACACGAACCTGAAATATTAAAGAAAATCTCGTTTCTCAAAACTAATATTGTGCAATTTTCTAAAGGAAAATTTTCTAGGAAATTTTATCGCTACCTGCGTCATCCGCCCACTAGTCCTTACAAGTTTGCAAATTCTTTTAAAAAAAATATAAGCTTTCATCTGATCGACGTCGACACGGAGGAAAATATTAATAGAACTGTGAGATCAACTCAAAAGGCTGCATTACTGCAAAACGGAAGTTTAATAAGCTTCTGGAAACTTTTCATGTAATCTCCTTTCATCCTAGCGTCAGCTATTTCATTCGAATATGCTTCAATAAATATTTGTAATATTCAACTTAAATTCAAATTCTTTACAAGCTTTTTCCTTAGGGTATTGAACTTTCGATCAGGGGTGTTGAGAATTTTATTTTTACTTCAGTATTTAGCCACGTGGACAACATTTTCTGGGGGCGTTATACAGGTCCTTAATAAGTTGGTCCAGCATGATCATATATTACTAATAATAAAACCATTATTCGTACAGTATCTTTTGATTGGAGACTATCCAAAATATGTATGTAATAAGTAGCATGTTCAGGTGCATCTACATAGCAGATACTTATTGTAGCGTATCGATCCGAAGTGTAAGAGAGCTGCATCTCAACGTCATACAAAACCTAATGGGTTGTTAGTTGTACCTTTGAAGAATGTTGCCTTATATTATTATACGTTCGTGTTATGAATTTTTGGTCCGGAAAAAAGATACTGATTCGCTGAGATTCGCGAGTTTAATTAGCTTTTCTATTGAGTTCTAAATTTTTCATAACATTAGAGAGTACTTTGATTCTCGTTAAGGCTGCTGATAGTTTAGAAACTTGAGTATAACATCCCTTCATGTAAGTAACAGTTACTTTTAAAATACCTACGAAATGCAGGTGTAAACTGATATAACCTTATACATTATATAATAAGAATAACTCGGTCCGTCAGTTATATTGCATGCAATGTCATGTGGCTGTAGATTGTCTTTGAGTGGTGCGCTGATAGCCCAGCTGTCTGCGAACGGTCATTTTCTTGTCAGAGGGTTATTTCCTGCATGAGGAACGTGTCTCCTCTAATAACAATCTAACACGCTTACGTTCAAATATATACATGTATTGTTTTCACATTGAGTGACCTAGTGACCTGGACTTGTAGATAAATCGCTCATTGTATTGAATTGACATGTCAAAATCATCATCGACTGTTGAAAAGGATGTCAATTCCATACATTTTGTGTTTTCTGACCGTTTGATTGCGCTAATGTAATGTAACATTGTATATTCCCCCCACTACTACCTGGTACGAGGTAAATTGCGTTTTGCATTTGTTTTACATAACTTAGAGGATTAAATGGCATTTTTGCGCTCTACTAACCTTTTTATCTTATGCCATCTTGGTGCAATGCCTCCTCAGAGTATTTGCGTATTGAATATTTCCATAATACAATGCTATTTTTGAGTTCAAAATCCTTTTAGCATATTTTGTAAGATCTATTGTTCAAATTCTTTAAGTTTTTTAGCGGCCTACATTAATATCGATGAGATTTGGAACAGCATTTTAGGGAGATTTATCCATCATTACTCTTATGATCATACGTATATGTCGGGGACATATAACGTCATGAAAAAATCCTACGCATCGAAAAATAGAATAGAATTATATTATTTAATCAACACTACAGTTTCATCTGTTTTTTTCTCCATATTGAATACACGATCGTGCACCAAAAGTGCTGGCACTCTCTGGTCTAAAGTTATATCTGGGCCCCGATTCTGCTATTTACAATGGCCGATGAATGAATGGCAATTGGATTAAATTTGAAACTATTCTTATTATCTTAAGCATTTACCAACACAATAATTGTAAATTCACTGTATTGGCCGTGAGTGTTCTGCTCCGTACTGAATTTCCAATTATAGTGTTGCAAAAATGCTTAGAATAATACGAATAGTGTCATTGCAATCCGAATCCCATTAATTCATCGGCCATTGTAAATAGCAGAATTGGGGCCCAGTGGTGTAGCTATGGCGTTCGAATTGCAAACAACTAGAGCCGTGTATTGTGAGGCCCAGCACAGATAGCATGTTGCGTTCATTAACGGTACAATACGTATTTAAATGCATTGTTATGGATCCGCACGTATGTCTATAATTTCATGTGAATGCCACTGAATTGTGAAAGGATTAATTGCAACATGATGAATAATTACACACGTGTTTCATAATTAATTAAATTATTAACTGAGTTTATTGTAACTATAATTGTGTTTTATGTTTAAGGTACTTTTAACGATTTTTTGGGGGCTTAAAGGTTTTATCTTGATTTTGAGTTATTTTCTTTTCTAACAGATATCTGTTTGAGCTACTGCAGTCTTATGAGCATTGCTCTGATCTCAACTTCGATTATTCTCGACCAGCTGTGTTGTCAAGCCACAGCCGACTGCGTATTGTGTCCCAGCCCGCTCTGCAAGGACAAGCTTCGCAATCCACCAGGTATTTAGGATTAAGGCTTCCTTTCCTCTAGCTTCCTGAAGATTCTCTGGTAAGTGGGTAAATAATAAAATACTTGCCTCCTTCCTGCTTATTTTGTTGGTATTTTTCCTGTGAATAGATTTTTTGTACTTAATAAGTTACTATGATAACCCTTGGGTTGGTTTCGGCATTTAGTCTCCAGTTTAGTTTAATTAGGAAAAAAAGAAGAGTAATCAAGATATTGCATTAACCCTAATACCATAAATAACTTAATTCCAGTATAAAAATATAAAAAAAAATTAAAGTATACAACGACACACATCTTACATAACATAGAATGTATGACTTCATAAATTACTTCATATTTCTATACGAATGACATTGATGCAGAAACAATTTGCCATAAGTGACACGTAACGTGCATATTAATATATAAATGTCAGTCGATCAATTGGTAGACACTTAACGTACTTTTTATATGGCATCAACAGGAAGGGAATATTACTGATACACTCCTGACAATTGGTTTTCATTAAGTGTCGTTGATCTAGCATGTAAAATCTTGCATGTATAAAACATTGAATCTTATGCAAGAAGCAATGTTATTTCAATTTATTTCTAGCTTTGATTTTGCCCGCAGCTTCAATAACGGTTATCTCAGAAAAATATAGCCAATATACTTTCTCGATATTTAAGCTAAACCCATACCACATCAAAATCGGTTTATTGGTTAGGCAGTTACAATAAAACAGACTTAGACTGTCTTTCAAAATTTAATATTAGTATTTGATAATATATCGGTCAGGGATGTATATACTTAGAGATTTTTGTAGTAAATATTTAAAATTTTACAGCACTGATGTCAACGATAATTCTGAGCCAGCTTCGACCCGTCGCTCAGCCTCTCCACGCCCCGGCAGCAGCGCGGCTGGTAAGTTATTGTCTGAGCTCATTATTGTAATATTTGAAACTTGTGTGATGCCTTTTCAGGTGAAATCCAACATCAAACCATCAATAATTTATCTAATACTTCTTAAGTATTTTATTTAATATGCACACGGCGTACGTCCTTAATATGCCATCTATTCCCTTTAATACTGCAGAGGAACGGCCCTGTAACAGGAGTTCCTTTGTGCATACTAGTTGTGTTTCAATAACATTCTGGACAAAGGATCATACTATGCGCTTGTGAAACAATATACTTCGAAGCACAAGGGTATTCTAAGGTTTAAATACCAAATGTTGCACAGTTCTACTCCTATTGATATTAGATTCGGTTCTCAAAGGCTCAAATGTTGATGCACTGTGCCGAGTTGTCGACTACCAATGTATAATGAAATTCGCAGACCTGCTTTTCAGATTTATATGAATTCTCATAACTCTTTATTTCGTATCACTGAGATAGCTACCGTGTTTTGCGTTTTACGAAGTCATTTCGCCGAAATCTTTTGTTAGAGATTTCATATTGTTCTTTTGAAGTAACTTTGAGTATTTAATATCTCCGAAAATATATTTAGTTCTAGAAACTTAACAAAGAAAAGAACACTATAAGTATAAAACGATAAATAGGAAATTGTAAAGTCAAAGTCAAATTCTTTATTTCAATTAGACCATTAGGTATATGGCACCTTTGAACGTCAAAACAATTTATATATGAACAATATTAAAAACTAGTCTCAGTCTGTCGGTCAGTCTCCTATTGAAGCTACCGCTCGTTCGGAAGGTAGGAAATAGTAGGTGCTTCTTCCTTTTAATATTTCATGAAATTCACTCGTTCGATGTTCGGAAACAAAAAAAGAGTTAAAAACATTCTTCTTCAAAGCTTTAAGTTTAAAACACTCTTAGTTCCTTTTTCCTTTTTCAGCGAGATACATAGTTAATTACTGCGGACGTGAAGTTAGCTTTCTAACTTTAATACAGTCGAAGAACTTCATTAATTTTGTTCGGTATTCGAATGTTATTTTATTAAACGTTTAATTTTCTTCGTTTGTCGAGTATAAGAACTTGTTTTGCTCGACAAACACCTATATCTCCCATTGCAATGTGACCGGACGTGGCGGTGTGTATGTACAATTGGCAACAAATTATGGCGCATGATACGTCAGAATGGAACAAACGCTAACTCAATCTGTATTTTCTATTCAAGATTGACTACCTAGTATTATGCAATCTTTGTTTTCTATTTATCTTCTTCTAATATATAAAATTCCCGTGTCACGATGTTAGTTACCGTACTCCTCCTAAACGACTTAACTGATTTTTACCAAATTTTATATGCGTATTCAGTAGGTCTGAGAATCGACTAATATCTATTTTTCATACCCCTAAATGATGAAGGTTGCTCACACTAAAAAAAAAATAGTTTTTGGACGAAATTGTTTGTTTTTATTTTTTTTATAATTTGGCATTAAAAATACACACAACTAGAAAAAAAATATCGGCAAAACAACATTTGCTGGGTCAGCTAGTTTAAATATAAAACTTTGTAATGCAAACAATCACACACTTAATTTACGTAAACGAGTACAATATTCGAAGGATTATAACAAAATTTTGTTGCATGTACCGTTAAATGCAAAGTAACTTTCGCATGTGGATAACCACCCCATGTACTCAACTCAACCAGGATCATTCATTATTTACACAGTATTTTCGTACAATGGCAGTTAATTTTAAACATTTGAACTGAAGGTGTGTGCCAGACGCAAGACGACAGAGATTTAAGATAAAGAATTTGCATAACACAAGCATCACTTCGAATTAATATAAATATAGCTGATGTTTTCATTGACTAGTTACATAACCGGAATAATGATCTTCACCATTGTGTCAGTCCTTTGAATGCCAGGAAAAGGCGAGACAGGACTATTGAATGAAAATTACTTATTCGTTATTTAAAAATCCTATCCTAAAATCTTTGGTTACATAAGGATTAACTTGGTAAAACAAATGTAAAAATAGAATGTTTTTTTAACAGGAGTATTTATCAACGCGAGCAAGAAATCTCATATTTTCTAGTTATCAGGTGCAGATATCTCCTCAGCTAAAAAGATAGGCGATAGGTCTAAAAATTTAATATATTTCGAAAATCACAATCGTCAACTATTTGAATCATGAAAAAGGCACATTTTTTACAGGATCTAGTTCCAGCGGACAAAAGCGCGTTTCGCCCGACAAGGAATATGTACCGCTTAAAAAGCGTATGCGCATGAATGAGTCGGCGTTCCTTCGCCGCGATTCATTCATTGATAACATGTTCGGAGGAGTCCTCCTCACCCGCGTCGAGTGCACCACGTGCCACTCGTCCTCTCTGTCTCGCGACGTATTCCGTGATCTCCAACTGGCGTTCCCCGACAAGCCAGAAGGCTGGCAGCACACTGTGCAGAGCCTCCTCGAATATTACTGCTCCAAGGAGAGCCTGACAGACGAGAACCAGTACCAGTGCCGTGACTGCGGCGTACTGCGCGATGCCGAGAGGAGCGTCCTCATCGAGACTACTCCCAAATATCTGATACTCGTCCTCAAGAATTTCAAGTAAGTTTAACTAATTACTAGCATTTTATCTACAGAACTCCTCTTCATTTAGTTTGTCTTTCTGTATTGCAATCTTAATGTGTTTGATGGGAAGCTTGAATTCGAGGTTGAAATTAGGACTGTTGTCAACAGATTCGAGCCGAAGTTGCAAGTGCAGACAAAGCTCATGCACACGATGTACCACAACCACACCATCACTCTACCCACTGTGCGCTCGCAGGCCGTACATAGCTCGTACACCCTTTACGCGGCCGTCATCCACGCTGGAACCACTCTTGATTCGGGCCACTACTACACCCTTGCTAAGGATAAAGATCAGTGGCACATGTATAATGATGACGTTGTGTCCGCTTCTGACGAGGCCCAGCTGAACAGCCTCAACCGCTCCAGCACGCCGTACATCCTGTTCTACAGGCGCACTGACATTGAGGAGGGCACTACTCCCTCCATGGAGGAGCTGCCGCCGAAGGTGCAGGAGTCGGTGATGTCGCACAACAAGCACTACGTTGAGACGGTCCGCAAGATGCGGCTGACGCGTCCATGACGGTTAAGGTCAGACAAGTACATCGACTTCTCGGTGTTGGATTATGTCTCAGCCGAATAAGACGGCCCAGCTTTTCTTTGGCAATCAGAATAATGAACTATAACACTTTTAAAAATTATAATACTTGATGTGTTACTGTTTTAATGATACAAACTCACGTCTAATTGATATATGTTACGGTCGCTGCAATTCAATAGCGATCACATTATAGGTTGAATGAAACATTGTTAGGACAGGTATTACAGCAAATCGCCTTCCAAGGTTGGTTTTTACTAATCTTCTAAGCTGCACACATTGCATATGCCAGTTTCAGCCGGACTGTTCTATGAAGATCATTGTTACGTATCTTGTTTGCTATCCGCAATGAAATCAGTATTCACCCTAATAATGTTTTCACATAAAACTATGAACTGTTCGCTATTGCTTCTGCGTAGTTGACAACCATCAAAGCGATTATAACATTACTTTTAATTTCCAGCTTGTTGACATATGTGTAGTGAGTGTTGTTATTTATTAATTCGTTAAAGTGTTTTAAACTGATTTGTTAGTGTCACAATATTTTGTTACAAGTGGTTGGTGAGTTGACTGAGTTGTTCAGTGCTGTGGCGGTTTACTATTCGAATTCGCTTCCGAAGTGCTCCAACATTGAATGTGGTGTATTAAAGAGTATGGAACATAGTGTCGAGGGAGAAAGTGCTGTTAAGAGATGTTGTATATATTACAGTTATTTTATAAAGTGATAATTCAACATTGTTTTTTCCATATGAAGTTATTTTAGCAACACCGGGTGTAAATTTATTTGATGATATCATGTTGATTTGATAGCCATTCGTTAGAAGGGAAATCGCTTCTGTGTTAGGCTTTGTGCAATTCAGAAGATCAGATGATTTATTTACATAATATAGACCGTAACATATATTCGTGGAAAGTTACATGGATTTCTGTATATTATTTATGGAGTATTTATAAGTGAAATGTACTTTTAGAAAAATTGATTTGTAGTCTTGCGATAAACCTCGTTATCCTTATTATAATAATGGATGTTAGAATAATTTAAAATTGATATTATAAGATCTTTTCGTGTTGATATTAAATATGTGTATTCGATACAAATGCATACATTTTTGATCATATTATATGTGTGTTATTAGTAGTTTAAAAATAATTAATGGAAAGATTTCAGTGGATTCTCAATATATACTTATTCATATTAAGATAATCGTGTAACTTTAGATTAAGTAGATATTTGATGGCAAGATGCCTATAGAACTAGAATTTTAAAGATTAACCCGTTATAGTGAAGTAATTATGAAGTTAACATCTACATGTTCCGTGTTTCTCATAGTCCCCGATCGCTGAAATCCTCCACTCTTGTATTAACCATCTTATTAATGTGTAGTAACGAGGTTTATTGCCAGGGCTGCTATTTATAAATATTATTTACGACAAAAAATAAAGCGGTTTATTTTCCAAAGACATTGATTTTTTTTTTATTGAATAAAGGAATATTCACCGAGTTGATGTTAATTGCATTAGTTCCCATTTCGCGTTTAGGTACCTATAGGTACTTTATATTTTATTGCAAGTAGGTATAGTGTGCCAAGATTTAATAGTAATCGAAATTTGTTATTCCTATATTGTATCGATTTTCAGGCTATTATAATCCATAGTAATAATTGGCGATCATTATAATGGATGATTAAAATTAATTTAACATCATAAACTATAGTAGATATGTGTAGTTTAACTAAGTTCCGAATACTATCTTGATGTAATATCATAAATATCTCAGATTGATGTTATAAATGTATCTTTGAATTTGAATAGTAATCAAAATATAGTTAGTTCGTGTAACACTGCATGTGCATCACATAAAGTAATAATTATAGTCGAAATATATCTGTCACGTTGATTCTTGTAAATCCAGTAAGTACCTACACATAGCTATATCGTCATCTGTTACCTCGATCTGTTTTGCCTCCGGAATTGCATCTCTCTTCGTTTACTGGTTATATGATTTGTCTTTCGAATGATGTAATCATTTCAATCAAATGA
Source organism: Trichoplusia ni (assembly GCF_003590095.1). Taxonomy (NCBI): domain Eukaryota; kingdom Metazoa; phylum Arthropoda; class Insecta; order Lepidoptera; family Noctuidae; genus Trichoplusia; species Trichoplusia ni. Next base: position 2,577,888 of record NC_039482.1, on the reverse strand, counting down.
ACTTTATATAAGCTGATTTTTATTAAATGTTTTTAATATAAATGTTTATAAATTAAACTAATTTTAATAGGATCTTAATAGGCGAAATCTCGATTGTCGTTTTAAATCTAATACATTTTCAAATATTTCGGCGCTAAATTTGCCAGAATTAAGAAATGCTTTAAGTGATGATGTTCTCTCTATTATTTTAACTTTGACTGACGCAATTTTCGGTCTATCGGCTTTCATTTTGCGTTTCCAATTTTTTTTACCCGGACGATCGAGAATAGCCGAACATATATATATATTTATATATAAACATATTCCTACGTTATAATAAATTATTCTAAATTGTTTTTATTTTATCCTTTATGTAAATAATTAATGCATTTAAAATATAAGATAGGTATTCCTCATGGTAAAAATAGTATCTCTAAGTAGTTATATGTTAATTGTTCGGGGCGTAGCATCAGTCCCCATACATCACTTTAATTTATAGTTAGAAACACATATTATTGTAAAATCGGTTTTTGGTTTAAAATAATCAAATAAAGTTAAAAAGTTAATCGCGTTTCAATTAAAAAAATTCCCTACCTGTAGATGAAAATTAGCATAAGGAACATTTACGATAAGCACATTTCACTGAATTAAAATTGTTGAAGAAAGCATCAAATTTGAAAGTAGCATTACACCGAGTCCCGAATTGAAAAGGTCGAACAAAGGTCAGTTTTAATAAAAGGTTACTTAATAAGTTTTAAACGGCGACAAATAAAGATTAGTTGTCAAACGAAATGAAAGAGGTAAAAAAAAATTAAGTACACATTTATTTTGCATATTCTATTTACAAATTATAGCCATTATTCACTTTTCATATATACATGTTTCTTTCCCATTGCACTTTGTATCTTTCCAAAGGTTGCAGTGTGTCTTAAACTTAAAACACTCTACAGTTAACTAATTGATATACATTTTTTGAATACGTAGTTTAAACTAGCTTTTCGCCCGCGTCGAGGTCGGTTATATCGCGTTTCCAAGAGAACTCTTCAAAAGTCCGGGATAAAAACTATCCTATTCTTTCTCAAGGTCAACTCTATCTCTGTACCAAATTTCATTAAAATCAGTTCAGTGGTTTAGACGTGAAAGCGTAACAGACAGTTACTTTCGCATTCATAATATTAGTAGGGATAATTCAGCTCGCTATATGATGTGTAAATCTATATTTTACTATTGGATTCGTTCATAACTCTTAATAAAATCCCTGGCTCTGATTAAAAGCCCAACTAACTTATAATACATAGCCGGAACTTATTACTTTTACCAACGTCTGGTGATATCTACCCTTTAAAGCAGTACTGTTCATTAGGGAAAGAGAATCGTTGTTCTACGTGGTGTAGTCCTCTGGCCCGTTTTCACAATTCCAAGTCTTACTTGAAGAGGCGTCACAAGGCCCTCTGTACTTGTAACACTATATTATTGGTACTTATTTCGGATAAGAAAAGAGCGAAACTGCAAAAACCATGTAGATACCTACTTTTTAAAGGGACTCTTAACAAGGACCGGGTCTAACAATCAGAGGCTTCGTCAAGAACTTTAATCTAAAATGGGATCGTCAAACACCTTTGCTCTGTGGGAGAACAGACACGAAGAATACTATGGAATAGAGAACTATTGCGTAGGTACTATGTGCGGAAGAATAATTTATTAGGCTATAACACCGTAAAATGCGATGTGAGCCCGTTCCCAAGATTTCTGTAAATTAGTACAGCATTTTATTATTATTATTATGTTAGCTTTAATTATATACAATCATCTCTACATCATTATTGCACCTAATTATAAGGATTAAGTTTTCATCCAACACAGGTTATCTATCATACAAGTTTGGTAGTAATAACACCAATTTACACAAAGCTTACATCCTATTCCAACTTATTAGTCTCGCGACCATGCTTAGCTAAGTGATGCTCTAATAAATGTACCTACATTGTCTGAACATTATGACAAGAAAAATCATGACACTTACTTGTACGAGATTATGCATAATATAACTTCCTGCTTCTGATGCTTCAGTTTTGGTAATTAGCCGTTTATATGACATCGTTTCCACTACCCAACAATTGTACTTTATGTAAACTTTTAATCTGAAATTGCTAATATAATCCCCGCAAATTGTTACCCGACCTGGCCTCTTATTTCATGACTTTAATTGACAATTTCAGTTTCAATTTTTCGCTGCTGCAATTCTACTACGTTTTTAGGGTTGCGTACTCAAAAGGTAAAAACGGAAGCCTGTTGCTAAGACTCCGCTGTTTGTAAGTATTTTATAAATGATACTTGCTAGACCGTTTAAATTTCGAAAGATAAAGTATTTGTTTCCCGTATAATAAGAGATGAAAATTGAAATTAGGCAACAAAAAAGGGTGTATTTACCCTATACTTTTGAAACCCTCAGTGTAGAGAGTACGACATCTATTTAGCCCGTTTTAATGCTATTTCTGATGTCAGAATGACGCCATTTTCCACTAATACCACAAGTTGCCTGTCTGCTAGCAATTTGCGAGGGTTACGCCTGACACATTTGTGCGAGCACGAAACCACGATTGACAAAATATTCGCTATCGGTAATCAAAAAGTTGCCACGCGACGCCCTGAAAAAAAGATCGAAGATCGAATCGATTCTGGGATAAAGTAAATTGTAGGTATTATTTTCTTCGTATTCTCGTAACTCGTCGTTTTGTACTCGTCGGGTTCACTTAATTAACTAGTGGAGGCGGCTTTCGATCCTTATAAGCCGATTAGTTTCCCACCAAAATTGTTCAGCTTCTCCGTGGCGGCACGGGCAATCTGCTTGAACACTGATCCCGGCACCTAATAATAAAATAAAGCCAATTAAAAAATGAAAAAAGGAACGTTTGATAGACTTGCAACTCTGAGCGCTTTTGTTTGCTTTTTATGAAAGCTTGTCTGGTAAGTTTAACGAACAATGGAAGCTCATCTCATCTCAAAATAAGCAGTTTCCAAGAAAAACTCCGGTGTGCAGCGAATATTCAATAGCTATTATTCAGTCTTCGCACATAATATAAGTTCCTGTTTTTTTTTTATTTTAAACTTAGTTAGGATCGTTACTACGATCGCAACTGTCATTTTAGCAATTATAAGGTATAACAAATCCGCGAATTGAGATAAATACACTTTAGAAACTTACCTCCAGAATGGAGTTGACAAAATTGGACAAACTCTGGGCACCCCCTACTAAGGCTTTCCCGGCGCCGGCAAATTTATCACCAGTATTGCCGTACTTCTCTTCTTCAGTAATCGTGTCCACTATTGGTTTGGGCTACAAAAAAGAATATTTTTTACAAAAGGAGATGTTTTACAAATGAGGTAATGTGTGGGAAGATTCTAATTAGGGCGCAAAGTCAGCAACAGAAGTCTCTAAACAAAGTCAGATTTACAAGCTGCCGTAGGTGTAAAGTGACCCTTACAAAATGTTTGTTGAGTAAGTTTTAATTAAAGTTCTTTCGCGCTGTAACCTGAGTACCAGCCTGTTGCAGACTGTAGGTACACTATTTAGGTATTTCCAAGCTTTTGTAAGAGCAACACATTGAAATAAAATTCTGCCAAGAAATAGACATAACATTAGAAGAAATAATAAACAATAGACATAAAATCTCTGACGTTACAAAGATGGAGGCCTGAATTGATTACTTAAGCCAATAGCGCTACCACATCACACATGATTGACAACAGTTTTGTATGAGCATGGTCTTGACTGCTGCTCTTAGTAGTAGTTAATTTACCAACTGGAATGCACAAGAAAGACTTCACAAGCTTGCACGTGTGTTAGACGCAGAAAGGGTATATCTTCTAATATATAAAATTCCCGTGTCACGATGTTAGTTACCGTACTCCTCCGAAACGGTTCGACGATTCTTATGAAATTTTGTATATATTGGGTAGGTCTGAGAATAGAACAACATCCTATCCAACACTCCCCTAAGGGGTATATAAATACCACAAGGGTTGCCCACACTAAAATTTATCCTTTGAACGATTTTTTTTGTTTTCATTTTTTATAATGTGGCATTAAAATACATACAACTAGAAATAATTAATTAGGCAAAACAACGTTTGCTGGGTCAGCTAGTAGCTATGTAAAATGTAGTAGAGCGGTAAATTTAACCTAACGATGAAGAATGCCAACCCTACGAACTAAAAACATCATAGACGGTAACGTAAACTCATTTCTGTTCTCGGGGATTAAACGCTTATAACTTCAACCAATGTCGAGAGCACGGTGCGGGGATATGTTGGACTTCCATTCCACCAAAAAAACACTCCTGGTCATCACTCTGGCTGAAGTAAAATGAAGCTAATATTATGTTGTAAAGTACCTGAAATATTCCTGCTACCATATTTTGAATGTTCTCTTTGAAAGACAATGCTTGGCTGCCATATCCTTCTGATTCTTCAAGCGCAGATTCTAAGGTAGACACGGGTGGTGAGAATAAACCGCCTTGATGGGCACTTGCCTGAAATGTTTTAAACAGTTTTGACTATACAATTAACGTTAAAGTGCGGGTGCAGATTCAATTCAAAATAAATAGATAGGTACAGTCAGTAACAAAAGTTTCAACGCCATGTAAAAATTAAAGTTTATGCTTTGCTATCTAATTTTCTTAGCAAAGCACAACAATAAGCCATAGAATCTGATTGTCTGTAGTGCATTATAAAATAATGGCTGGTAATTGGACTTTAGCTGTTTACCGTAAGTCGTAAAAAAATAAGGTAAATTTTTCGACTTTAATTTACCTTAGCATTCAAAGCACTTCCGAGTAAGTTTGATGCCGCTTGAACTTTGTATGTAACAAAATTGCCTCCAGACCCTTGAGCCTTATTGCTTAGGGGCTCACCACCGGGGTAGTTTTCGGCTTCCAACGGCTGGGAGACGAGCACGTCTGTACCAGCCTGAGGCTGATCGTAAACTGGTAAGTCTATGCGAATAGGATCATCGGCTGGAGCTGATAAACATCCTCCCACAAGGAGAAACGTGATTACAGGAGCAAGAAACATTCTGAAACAAAAAATAGAGTCTAAATTGTAGGCACCTATATACTTAGCACATTTCAAACTTCAGTTACGTTGGACAGGGCTCGTTACTTCATTTAGAAAATAATACCTAGTCTTAAGTTATAGCCGTTCCTATCGAATGTCATTCGCCTCGACATACGAAGAAAGGCAGTCCCTAAAAGCTGGCAGATATGTTTCTACCTACAACCGCGAAACAATAACCTGCAGAAGTAACGATTGACTGCCTTGAGCATTCCTTAACGCCTTACTATTTATTAGGGTTCCTCGAAAAGGTATAAACTGAACACTTATAGGATCACTTGGTTTTCCGTCTGCCAAGACCCTGTCTAAGGAATGCGTGGCGGGATCAACAATTTTGAACTGGTTCCTCCTTTCGAAATGACCACACAGAGATATTCAATTGAATTCATTTCAAACACACGGGTCTATAATAACTACCTACTAGGCCTGTGAAACCATTAATGTATTCAGACTCTTTAGTTCGATTCCCACCCAGGACAAAAGTCTGTGATATGAAGACGATCTTTGTTAGGGTGTTATTTTTCTACACTACAATGCATGTTTTTAAAAATGCCTGCTCAAGTATGTTTAATTTTTTTTTAAACAAGCCTTACTTAGTTTGAGGTCAGATGGCGTTGTGTGAAATTTGTTAAATGTTATTATTGTGTACTGGCATAGTTGTCAAACACTAAGTGTCAAAATGTGATACAGGCGTTGCAGATAGTTTCCTCAATATTTATTTGTATTTTTTATAAATTCTCGTAGGGACAGTATTTAAACATAAAAATGGAAACAGTACCCGAAATTCCAAGATGTTTTGGAATGTTTCATCCTAAATATGCGACCTATCTAATATCATTGTTTGGATTATCTTCTGGCGGTGTTGGTTTAGCGGGAATAGTACTATACGGGCTCGTGGAGGACAGTATTGTAGCGCACGTCGTGAAAAATGACAAGACGGATGACGTGATAAAGAAAGCTGTGCTACTGAGCATCGGTTTGACTTCCCTCTTACTATTTATCGCCAGTTTGCTGCTGTTTCTCGGATCGGCAGTCAAGTCCACTGGTTACCTCTTCATAGGCTGTTTTCTACTCCTTATCATGTGTAGCCTACTGATTATAGCAGCAATCGCAGCACCGGTATCTTGTTTTTTTCTCCCAAAATCGTGTGTGATTAAAAAATTATCGTCCGTATTGTTGGTAATGGCTTATTTATTATTAACGGTTTTTCTATGGGTGTGGATATATTTTATGACTGTTGCCTTTAATCATTTAAATGAATTATAATTATTTTTATATTCCTTTGTAAAAATATGAAACTTTACGCTTACTTTTTCTATAGGAAAAGCGATAAATTTCGTAAGGTGGGAACTGGTCAAGTGTATTGAGTATTTAATGTAAATTATAAATGGAACATGAATCAACGATCAATTAAAAGAAATTCATTATAAATGTGTAATTATTACAGCTGGCATTAAGTTACCCTAATTAGATTCATTGGCCCTGTGAGTATCTGCCTTGTAATGCTCGAGAATCCGGTAAATTAGGTAAGTATTGCCAAATACATTGCTAGTAAGCTATCTATAGCTTATTTGCCAATTAAAATGCATATTATAATACAGGTATGATACTAACATTTTAGGTAAAGTAAGTAATCAATCTCAAGACCATTAATTCGTTTTATTTAAATATATCGATAAATGTAAGAAAAATATTGATGTCCAAAACCAATGAGTTCTTCCCAGAATGTTAAACAGTAATATTTTTTCTGCATTTATATTTTAATTGTATTTATAAAACACAGCAGATTAATTATAGCATTAATCTAGGAATTCGCTTTTGTAACTACGTGCCTTATCCACCCTATATGTACTATTATTGTTTACTTTATAGCCTATCAAACAAAATAAACCGCAACAAAAACACGAATCACACAAAAAATATCACAAAAAACAACAATCAAGATTTTGAAAAATATTCGCTATAGCAAAAGTTACGTCAGTTAAATCAAGTGTTAAGTAACTTACTTGCGAGTTCGTGCGGTAAGTAGTCGTCTGCGATGCGCACGCGCCGTTTTGCCACTGCCATGGACCGAGTGGTCGCACACTTTCACGCCTTACGTCATAAAGGCCTTGGCACTTAACCGAATGTGATGTGGATTTGGCCACACTGAACACCAATGTGCGCTAATACCTTAGGCCTGCCCATTAATACTTACATTTTAATTTGATTTGCCCGTAATTAACAGAACTAATCGTTCTTCATGGTGGCATATTTTTGAATTTTCTCTTCGACTTATTGAACTGCGTCTATTTATACAGGAATGAATAACATGAAATATATTTTATAGAGTTTTCTAAGGATTTCCTTCATAACTTTTTGATAACTAGGTAGGCATTATTAGTACAAAGATACTTAAATCATACATCGGTTTATTCACGCGTTATTTACGTTTGCCCGACTAGTTCGGACCCAACCGGAGTCCTTATTCATTAGCGCATTCGTCAGCTTATCGTATGACTTGTTAGCCTTGTTACACCACTTAGGTATGAATCAATCTCAGGATTTTTTTACTTGAAATAGGGGTAACATTGCCCTCGATAGGTATAGACTCTAATCTATAAATTAAAGAATTCGATTCGGAGAACTGCCTACGTGACATCCATCACAGGTGGTAGATGTATTTTTTCTCTTTATAATAAGCAATAACACACATTTAAAGTTGATTAGAGACAATGATAGCAGGTATGAGGTAGCAGCATCGGGCTCGAAACGGGGCTTTGTTCTGATCATACCGTCTTAACACGCTTTCTTTGAAAACGCTTAAAAACGCAGTTATAAAAAGAATATGCTTTCTTGATCCGAAAGACTTATGCGCAAGAGCATAATTCTGTATGTGTGTGGCTTGATAGTGGACGCGTAATTATAGCCAATTATAGGTGATTATAAAAATAAAGCCATAAACCAACACTCGAGCCTTGCTAGCTTGCATAGTATATTGGCAGTTAGTAGTATAATGTAGGTAAGTAAGCGCTCATCTATAAACAAAAGCTGGATCAGCTTAGCCCTGGAAAGACAGAGATGAAAGACAAGTAGCCTTTGCCCTGCAGCGGAACAGAAACGGAGAGGAAACAAGTAAATTGAAGAAATATTTTTTGTAAGTACATAAATATAATATTGAGATGGCATTTTCAGTTACTTTCATTTGATACCCATATAGCTGAGGCAAGGAGAATAGTATGGGTATATAAGAACCGGGTGAAGAAAAAAAAGAACAATAGCCTCCTTTCTGTATTTAAATTGGCTGTCTTTTATGGCTTTCTGGTTTGTCACAATTCCCAAAATTCATTTAACCTTTTATTTTAACTGACTGGCCTGTTGGTCTATCTAGCTTAGAGGCCCTATATATTGGGGTTGATTCACATATTTATGTGATGAGATTATTATATTTTCCGTTTTAGTGTGTATTTTTTTAAACTGCTCCCGCAGTAAGGAATTTAATCCTTGTGTCGCGGGGGTTTTACAAACATACAAATCACATGCACAAAGACACCCAGACTCAGAACAAGCATTCGTGGATCCCACAAATGCTTGTCCTACGCGGGGATCGAACCCCCGACACGTCGCGCTCAGTGGGTTTGGTGTGGTGACCTTAACCACTCGGCTATCCGTGCCGTCAAAATTACATTTATGTTTACGCAAATACCTAGTACAAGATTTGATTAGTTTCAGGCAATTTGTGAAAGTTGTGGAATATTATTTTGTAACAATCCAGACAGATATTCCAAAGGAATAGGAAAACATAATCCTCATTTTGACGCTGTCTCTCTCAGTCGATGGACAGAACAATCAACAAAAATAGGTAGCGAGTAGTCTTTTCTGATTGGATCGGGTTTTCGGGATGAAAGTTGCCAGAAATGGCAAAAGATTGAGAGGTGACGGGTTTGGGAGAACCTACGCATCTATGTATATAGACGAGGCTTGTACGAGTATACAAAGTGCAATTGTAAAAGGCAATTAGAAGTTATTTGTTAATTTACCGTAACCGTTTAGGAGTTCATTTGCTAAGTAGATACATAGGTGCAAATATTAACCATGGAATTTGGGAGGTCCTTTTTACCCCGCAGTTCATTAGGCCATGAAAAGACCTTCATTAAAAGTGTTTCTACTTAAACCATAAAAAATAATAACTTATTAAAGCGTAGGTAGACACCCGTACGTAGAATATTTGAAATCATAAAACACATAGAGGTAGTGAAATATTCTGCATGCATAAAGTTCAAAGTTCAAAAGGTCATTCTGAAACGTCAATAAATTGGAGTGCACGGCAGCGAGCTATGACTGATGCGCTACATTTAATACGACGCAGGTCGCTTTTACATATTTATTCATACATGTAACATGGTGCTATGATTTAGTTGTGACATCACAGTATTACATAACATTTATTACCCTCTTAAAAAAGGGTAAACACCTTAGTGCAACTTATTTACGTCATACAATGATTTGCCATTACATTTTTTTTTAAGTGTTAAAAATTCAGATGATAATTTGTCGTATTCGTAGTGGTCATTACAGCAGCCCAGTTTCCCTTCACAAAGATAGAGTCCTTAAGTGAGTGTGGTCTGGTTGACGGGCCCGTCGACCACTCCTTCCTTAATTGCCCATTAAGCAACGCCTATACTATGGATCGGTCGATCGGGTCATAACTGAACTGAAAGTACAAAAACTTATATTAACTCATATAAAAGCCGGCATTATAATTATTTGGGCCATAGAATCGTTCGAACGGACGTTTAGAATCGTTATTCTAAGTACATTACCAAACTGACAAAACAGGACTCGGATATTCAAATATAATTCGTCATTATCACGAAGTACAATCTCAAATAAAATGGTTCTAAGCAAATTTCAGGTCACCCTAATTTTTCTCCCCAGTTCTCCTTTATGATCGTAAAGACCAACCAGTTTTGTGTGCCCCGAGTGGCCTAAATTAGAATAATAATCAGGTATATAGCAAAATATCCTACCAAGTTTGAAAAAAAACGAGGTTTAATGTTTCATTCGGAAACCGGTCAGCAGCCCTCGTATTACATTTTAAAGAAGGTTCCCTAAAAGAAGTTTGATACAATCCGTACTCCCATTGTAGGTAAAAGCTAAACAATTTGTTCATATTCTATCGGTTACAACGTTAGTAACAAAAACTTGTCTTCCTCTAATAATAACTGTAAGCAAAGTAGGCAGGTGGTGGGATTTAAGCGCACTATGTGTTGTGTTAAACCACATAATCATGCTCTACGATAAAGTTACTGACTCCTTTACCCCCAAACGTGGTGGAGTAGGTAGGTAGGAGCTGGTGCACGTTGACTCGCAAGCGAGGTGGCGGTCGCGAGTGCGGTGTCGGACGCGGCTGCGGCATGGACAATGGGCATATCCAACATAAATAGACATATTAGCAAGTGATCGTGACCTACAAAATTCACGTGTGTTAGATCGTATGGGCTAGCCAGCAACAAACGCGCGTTGAAAATTGTCAAACTAGTGGTTTAGGAAGCGTTCCACACGCTTCATGGGGTTAGTTCAACTAGCCTGAATTTATTGTTTGAATAACACCCGCAAATCCTGGGATTTTCAATGTGAGAACGAGTCAAGAAGCTGCGTCGCCCACCATGCCCGCACCCGCTCTCGCTTCACGCGTTTCTACGTAAACAAACACTAGGTTGTTGCTTTATTCCTATATTTTTTGTCTCATTTAAAATTCATAATGATGTAAACCTATGCTTAAAGAAGTAAGCTGAGAGGTTTGTTTGGTTAGACTCGCCAATCTTGGTCAGGTTATAAAAAAAATCGTTCATTGTTAAATAGTCTATTACTACGACTAAGGCTATAATTTCGTAATCTATGTTCGTATTCGTTTAATTAATGAAAGCAGAAAATTATCACCTTTCTTGCTAGCATTGCGTGCAATACATTAGTCATGTATGACGGAAAATGATCGAATTTTAATTTTTATGTCGCTTTATTACTAGTCTGTTAGAGCCTCTTTACTGCCGTTTTGCTTGCTGAGCAGACTTCGGCGGTGAATTTTACATTGTAGCTGTACCTACCTATATTTCCTCATGGACGCTATTCCTAGATGTCATGGGGGAGATTGACGGTGTCGGGTGAACTTCCAACAAGTCGGATTTCATTATCTTTTCATCCGAAACCAAACGAAATGCGGCAAGGTCAAGTAGATTGAGTAGGCGTCGGTCGTGTCCTGGGCTCTCCTAACTCCCTTCTCCTCAATGTTGTCGGCTACCACCTGCACTTACGCTTATAATTATGGGTGTAATTCGAAAATCTCACGAACTGTGATACTGGATAGTTGTCATTTTTCACACCTATTTTTGTTGCCTCAATGACAATAAATACAAAAAATAAAGATCAATTCAAGCACCGATTTCCAGTCATACCTATATTTTTTGGATGACAAATATTTTTAATTTTTTGGCTCCCAACAATTTAACCGTCCTAATTCAATCGAATAGTTATTCTATTTGTACGGAACCTTCGTGTAGCGAATCCGACTCATGCTAGAATCGTAATTTAATTTAGTAATAGATGAGCGCCGGACAGGATTAAAAAAGTTTATTGTAGATTTTCGTTTGACTAGAATCGTTTCTCAATTTGTCATGTCAAAAAGTATTCCTTCTCAAACCTGTTGGATAAGATATTCGCTAAAAACGCAAACTTTCCCCTACCCTGACGACTTTAATCTAGTAGTTGTTTGCTTCACTCTATACCCTTGCGCGCGTGCCTCGATCAAAACGACGGATGGCCTTCATTTAAACAGGTAATGTGGCCATCCTACATCCTATATGTGCGCTTAGTTTACGACTTCAGGAACGAACTTTGAATATTCTTCAGTAAATACATTATCTACGAAATTATCGGGATTGTGATAGTGATTCGTAAGAACGATAAGTATGTACTATGCTGAATGAATGACTCTAGAATATCGGCATAGTCTGGCTATTTAGTAGTCTTTGTGTTAGCCGAGTCAAGCCCTTTATAACCTTTCGCGTATGAATTTGTATCAGACTTACATTAAGTAAATAGTAGGAATAAATCTTATTGCTGACCACAACAGGGCCGCATTGACAGGCCAAAAAACCTGTCTTTCAAGTTAGGGCTTAATATTGGGGTGCAAGTATGTGCATTTACAGTCAATATAATTCATAACAATATTATTGAATAAAAAAATAGATGTCACTTGCGGCGCTTGTCGCGGGCTGCGAGCTATTTGCAATTTCTTTGTCGGCCGGCAGGCCCGCGGCGGTTTCTGTCTGTACGTATGGCTACTACAGAAGGGTGTGCTACAAATTACACACACTCGTGATTTCTCATTATGCGGTCTACACACATAATAATTCAATTATGTTGAAATTTTACATTTTGACCTCCGCTTTATTATACCTATTTTATATGATCCCTAACTAACCTCAATACTTGAATGTATTGCGTGGGAAGAAAAGTCCAGAATCGCAGCACTTGCTGTAAGTTTACTACCAGCTAAGGGTTAGTCTACCCTTAGCTGGTAGTGTTCTGTATCAGTGTTCAGATTGATTGTCGGGTTTGGCGGCTAGTCTTAAATTCTTCGTAGAGAGGCATTAAGTGGTCTGGTGAATTTCTTATACCCGTTTTCTCCAGTAGCCCCTAAACAGTCACATAAGTGTTCGGGAACCTTCAAAAGGTCCCTCTATCTAAATTCTGTTTCACCATGCTATGTGCTACTTACTTAAGGATCCCTTAGTTAGGTGACGTATAGTGCAGAGGTACTGAATAATCTTTTGTCGATCAATTGTTATTTGTTCACGGTTATTTTTTTTATTGTTATTTATACCCCTTACCCAATTAACTAAAAAGGTACTGGCACTGGTATCAGTCGTCTTGGAATTCTAATAAATGTATTTTAGGCATTATAAATAAAATACTTTCCCTAGAAAACCTATATCGAATGATCTTTCTCATCATATTTATGAAAGACCTTCAATCTTCCACGTTAGATACGTGCTGGCACGCTTCTATTAGGGACTTATTGAGACTACAGCTTCTATTGCTTCCACAGCTTCATAAAAGTTTGAGATCATTGTGGATTTTGATAATCGTGATAATCTCGGTCGATCACTTAAAAACGTCAAAATACACCTCAGTGTTAGGAGGCCGACAATCCACCTTTAGGTATTACTTAACCGTTGGTGAAATGAAAACAGTCCCTTATTTTGGCTTAGGTTGACAGTTATATTAGGGGCCACTGATGAAAACTGGCATCAGTCCTATCTTACCTATCTCCTACGGTACCTCTTTATCTTTTTTATATTGTCGCCAGTCTATAGTAGAATAGCTCGTAACTATAGATGCTGCCGTGTGTGTATATCTTTATACACAAGTTCGGCGTAAGTCGCGAGCTGCGGCCCGCGTCGGCACGTATGTGAGGGGCAAAAGTGATTGCCGCTCTTATCTAAACACAGATCAACGTTCTTAGCAAAAGTGGGCTTTTATTGCACGCGTTTGAATCGAATGATATGTATTAAAAGCGGCAGTATAAACAAGAAAGTACTTGTACAAAATTCCAAACACTTTTAATGACGTTTATCACAAATTCCGCCGGTCCTGAATAATTGTTCATGATATAAGTTTTGCGGTTCGGGGGATAGCTGACGTAGGTGCAATATTAAAATAAATATTGGAGCTCTTTTCTTCCTCTATCGTAGAGACAATGTTTATCATTATATGGTTTATGATTAAACAAGTAACCGTTACGTTTTCTTGTTTTAGAAATAGATGGATCCAAAATCTATAGGTATCGTATTCGACAACCCTGTCGTATTGGAACTTTATTGCCACCGTCATAAATATAATCAACCGGAGGTAGGAAGTGCACACGCTTTTTAAACGGCTCTTTAATTTATTTATTTTCTAATGTTCTATTTACTTTTAAAAACTTTATTTAGACCAGTAATTTAATTTTCCGATTTCTTTGTTCATTCACCCTACGTAGTCACATAGTTACAAATTCATCGCATATTAACCAAATAATTCCTTCTACCTATAAAACCTACCTAAGTGCCTAGATCTGTTGTTGGTGTTGTATTAAAACTTATTAATGTCAGTAGGTACTAAGTACGTCTAATGCATATTAAAAAACTTTAAAACATCTTCTGTCGCGAAAAGTAATCTACTTCTACTATTTTAATTAATATTGCTTGTTTGACTTTGTGTGCCGTCTCTTAGAGCGGCAACGGCACTTAGCTTCATTACATCAAAACGTGCTCTACGAATGACGCGGTGGAGGCGAATTAACAAAGCCTATATTAATCTTTCTAATGTATAATTCTAATCTTGAAATATTACATTTAGTATTTATAAAATAGAAAAGGTTTCCTCCTACCAAAGATCCAAATTTCTTTCGTACTTTTAAATCAAAGGTGATTAAGTGATTACAAACATAACGCTACAACCCTCTTTGATATTATTATTTCCAAAATTAATGAAAAGAAACCCCAAAATATTTGAGGCAATTAATTCCTCTGAGCATATATGTATGTATAAGTAGGTAAATGTTATCTGCGTGGGTGGTTCCGGAAAAGTCCTTGCGCTATGATTTGGGAGATATTGATCTTATGGTATCTACAATGTTATTTCATGCGTAGCCATGTTTGATAAAAACTGCTAATAACCTATAATGCCTGCTTTGAAAATAGATCAAGGGCAAAATCATGAAGACAAGAATGAAAGTGACAGATTAGCGGGATGGAAGGAAGGATAAAGCGCGGAAAGATGGTGTAGGTGTTGGGCGTAGGTACACGGGCGCGCCTCGGCACGTGTCCGCCGGGTGTGACCCTCGCTCGGCGCGAGCGGAGGAGCGCCCACGTGCCGCCAAGCCGATCGATACACATTCGCGCACGCGCCGACTCTCCCGCCATTCAGCCGCCAACCCGCCAGGACCTATCGAAACGTCCCTGGAAAATTCTGCCCCCATAACACATAATACGTCCATGTCCGCCTTTCTACGAGTTAATAGTTCAAAAGGTGAACTACATACACTCTAAATACACGCAGTAGAAACCTAAAGAGCTCGTGTGGGTACCTCTTTTGTTCTCTTGGCGTCAAGGATAAGCCCTTATTGTTCGGTTAGAAACACAAACTTATAGGACAGTTTACCAAAAAGACACCTTGTAAAATATGGAACAAAAATAAAAATAAACATTCTATCATAGCAATACTATTGAATTAGGTTGTAAGCTAAATCGGTAATGCTTTTCCAAATGATTATTGATATCAACAAAATGTTGCACACAAAAAAATAAAATTTATTTCGTCGTCGTCTTCACTAAATTAATGAAAACACAACCCTACTGATGAGCATGAAATAATTAAACCACCCTAAAAACAATTTCAATATTTCAAAATGTTAGCATTAAGAGCACCGAGTAATAAAATATTCTCGCTGTAAGCTGCATAAGCTATTTATTTAGTAAGGTAGTGTAAAAATACGGGGTGGCATATTTCGGCGCTATTCCGCGCGACACCCGACGTGGGACGAGGCGACATGCAACAGGTACTGCAAACGTGTAAACCTCGCCAACCTGACTATGTACAGAACATGAATGAACGGCGACTTTTCACTACGGTTTGCCAACTACACTGAATTAAAGAATAGAAATAGTCATGTATGGCTTCAGACTTATGGAGTACAATAGCACTCGAAGCGATAGATATACAATATCACATGAAACTATTTGGGAGTATTATGACTCAATATTCTATAGCTACAAATCAATATAGGTATTTCAACTTAATTCGTGCATCTTCGGGCTTGTACTCTTGTACCATTTTAGCGACAATATTGTTTGGGTCCTATGTCCGTTTCGGTACCCAAAACGAGGGTAGAGTGGAGTGTGTAGAAGTGATAGAGCTCACCCACACTGCGTCGCTCCGTAAATCCCATTGAACCTTTAACCGATTATCCGGTCACAAATTACGAAGTGATGTCACAGAATTAGGAAGTCAACATAATTATTACTCTACTGCAGCTACGCGAAGTAGGTAAAACAATGTACTTTAACGTTTTTATTTAAATCAGACATTACCTAAATAATTACTGTAGTTTGCAGTTTTAAGCCAGGAGTTTGTGTTGTTGTTTGTGCGTCTTTTGCGGCAGAACTTCGTGAAGGGTTAACGCTATTTTTTTGTAGAGATACTCGTAGTTGAAGGGATGTAGAGTGACATAGGGCTACGTTTGATTATTTAAAACACCCTTCCCTAAAATGGGAGAAAGAAGTTTGTATGAAGCTTTACGCAATATTCAATACAGAAATCTTATATAGACTTGCGGTTTATTTGCGACTAACATTTTGTTTTTGTTAATCTGCCCCAACCGATTTTTCACCGATGACTTTAGCATTTTTAAGGTAGGAAGCCAAAAATCGAAGCACAAACGCTTTGTAACCAACGAAAAATACCCGCCTTTAATTTGGAATTCTTCCTTAAAATATGTAAATTTGCGTGACGCTTCGCGAAATTAGTACAGGTCCTAAGATACAAACTAATAAAATAGTTTTGTTAAAACAAATCAAAACTAAAATCAGCTTTTGGAAAAAGTGTTCGGAACAAAAATAAGTAAAAAAACAATGCTAAAAATAATAATGTTAGTCATGATTCGATAGATGGCGTTGATACATTTCTGAAACACGCTGACGTGTGCTCCTACCATTACTCAGTCATTTCACTATTGATTTAACTGCTTTCGGTTTTTTGCTATTCGTACTCGGCCCTGCGTTTTTATATGGTTGTCTAGGTTTGGTTTTCCAGATTCCGGAAAAACAACTAGGTTTCACATTTGGTTTTCCCTCGCAGACCATTAACAAAGCGCAAGGACTATCATAGCGGCTGGGGGCGACTCGTGACTTCTAAATCGAAAAAATCAAGCTTGTTTATCATAACTAGCTGACCCGTGCCCACTTCGTTGGGCATAATTTAAATAATGCTTTTTTAGTACAGGGTGTTTTTTAGTAGTGTTATAATTTAATTTCTAACTGCCAAAAGGAGGGTTATACGTAGGTATAGTTTGTATTTTGCATGTGTCACAAAATTCGAAAGCAACTCTGTCCGAAAGAAAAAACATTTTCTGCGAGATTTGCGGTTAACGAATTCCATGAGGACCAAGTCGCGGGAAAAGTTAGTTTGGTTGTGGTAATTTTAATTGTTCAAAACTCTGTAAAATTTATTGGATGTAATGTTATCATTTGGTAGCAAAATATATTGTCCATCAGAAGTTCCAACCCGAGATAAGCCAACATATAACTGCCCATGGGAAAACACTGCTTTCTTAGGTCAATGCCTACCAGAGAAAATGTTTGACCTTGGGACTTGTTAATAATGAGGGCAAAACAAATCTTCACTGGAAACTGCGGCCTTTTAAACGATATGGGTAAATCAGTGGGAATCATGGGTATCCGCGAAATATAAGCCAGTTGTCCCACTGCTGGCCCTGTGAGAATGGTTGCCACGATTATATTGTCCCGTAGGTAACTCTTTCGTAAGCAGCCTTGTCCCATTTCATATTCAAGCTCCACATCTTTTCTCTAGAACTCAAAAATATATCTTGCATAATTAAGGCAGCGTTCATAAGAAACGCTTTTTTCTCCGATTCACTTTGCAAAACGGATTATCACGTAAAAGCCTTTTTATTTTTCGGGTTTTTATATAACCTTTGAAACTCAGCAATAATGTGGCTTTCTATTGGTGAAATAATTTTTAAAATCGGTTCAGTAGATCCCAATATTACCCCTTACAATTTAACAAATATACAAACATACAAACTTCTCTTCTTTATAATATTATATTATATAGATGATGTACCTCGAAGTACACCAACCGCTTTCCATCGCTTTATAAAATGTGTGACAATGGAATTTCAGAGCAAAAAGCCTTTTTTTATAAGCATCGCATGTTTTATGTAAGCTTGGAATGACCGACATGGCGGTAGAAGCCTTTCTACCGCCTATCTTTCGTATGAGCCTTACCAGCGACGTAAAATAAATTTTGTCTTGATGATCTGTCAAATACTTTTAATATGTATAATCTAGGAATTAGTTGCAGAATATAACTCGTTTCAAATCTGTCAAATTTAAGTTTATATTTGTAAGTCGATATGTATAAATAAATATCAAAACATGCATGCGTGGCCTGAATTTCACCTCCTTTCCTATGCTCCATATATGTAAGAATAAATAATCCTGTGTGAATAGTGAGAGAAAAGGTTAAGTAGAGGAGAATACCTAATCGGATTGAACGAAAAGGTCTTTGCGGAAACTTTCTTTAAAGAAGAGAATACAAACCTTGTAGCGCTTGTACGGACTTCAGATGTTATAAATATCGTCGCTGTAAACAGAGATCATAAATTTTTCTTCAGTGTTAACGGTACTCTAAAGAAAAAAGGATTCTTGTAGGATGGAGTTATTGGAGAAAGGGTCAAAGAAAATACACATCTTTGCAATCCGTCATTTAAATAACATTAAAATATACACGTATATTTTTACGTCATGCAATTATACTAATTTACAGGATATATTCAAAACTGCATTATATTACTCTTTTCAACTGATCTTAAATGACGTTACATTCGTTATAACCACTAATTGGGTAGTTATGATTGTCGATCAACCTTGTTTTCATAATCTAATAAGCTAAAGTAGCCATATATTGTCGTATATAATGATATATGTATGTAGGTTAAAATAATAACAAAGAAAGTACCCGTCACTGCGCAAAATAACGAAAGCCTAGTCAGATGTCGATCACAATTTTAAATTCCATTGGGACAACAGGAACAGACAGTTACCTGACAGATGTCACTCTATAATATCTGTAGAGCGAGCGCTCTCTTATTTGACTTTTGGCCGTGCAGTTCAAGTATTACAAACAGTTTTGTATAAGACACGTATTAAGTGTACTGCAAGTGTAGGTACGTCTCCATATAATTTGGAAAGCAAAAAAACTGATTCAAAACTGCTTTGTCTCAACGCTTGCCCCCTGGTAATATGGAAATACCACTCTACCGCTACTTCCTTAAATAAGTTGTAAAATTTAAATAGAAAAGGCGTCGAATATGATTCGAGCAATTTCTTTTTAAAATTAAGAGACTAAATGGAATTTAAAGATTATTTAATTCTAAATAATCAATATCAGTTTCGTAACTCGGATATAATAAGCATGTCCGGAGCAGCACTAGTTTATACAATATTAAATTATTAAGACACCCCGCTTGTCATACTCCACCCAAATGTAGCGTAGCCAAACTTCTGGATAGAGCCGGTATTTTTCTTTGTATGTCCTTAAGTTCATATTGGACTGTTGGACTTTACCAACGTAGGTACCTACCAAATGTTGTACCAAAATGTTTTTATATTTTACCAACACAGATCTGACATGAAACACATTGGAATTATTTTTATTGTAACTTCCAAAAAGATACAAATTAGTTTCATCCTAGTTATCCGGCTTTTAGCTTTAGAGCTGGCTAGCGAAAGCTATTCAAAGGAAATATCTGAAAAATTGAAAATTCTGGAACGGACAACCTTCACTCAAAACACAACTTTCGCTGGCCAGACCCTAGAGCGCCTGGCAATCATATTTCTACCTGTGGCTTCTTGTCTTGTGCTGTTAGATCCAAGCATCATATTTGTTAAGTCTAAAAGCGAAGACACATAAAATTTTGGCAAACGTGATACTCAATTTGCTCTACATTTCAACCTAAAATCCCAACGTAAGTTTTTTAATGTCAGCTGTCTAATATTTACTTGCTACCTACATTAAATTTCATAAACGAAGTTTCTAGTTCGAAGCTTTATTGATTTTAAGGAAATATTATTACTTACCTATTTGTAAAATAGGTCAATTAGAAGGTAGCGACGGGTTTCTTAGGAAAAGGGAACGCATCTAGGTAGGGGAAGGGCGTTTCTTGTATAAGTAGGTAACCTAGAAACGTTAGGTACTGTACGTAGTTATTGCTGTACCCTACAGCAGTACAATCAATACTCAATCAAGATTGTTTACATCTCAGCGATCGGTTCCAGGTAGGTTTGTATTGCCTATATTCTACTAGTTTCTCGACGCCTATAGAGCTTCCACAAATTGAGCGCCTGGATTATTCCCCGGTTCTACTTACCTTACTGAGTTACCACTTACTACGGGGACTAAGCAAATAGCTAAGAAGCCTGATACGTTTGCCTCTATCTATACATACTTGGTGATATCGATGTTATAAAGAAAAGATTTGATTTTTGTTACTACTGTATAAACTACCTTCTCACTACTCATTGAAAGTAAAGTATAGAGCCGTTTTCAGCGAATTATCCACATTAACATACTAAAATAATTATTTGACTCTACTTTCAGCTTGCCAATGACTGATTGTTAACGGCCCTTACGGTCGACTTTTTGCTTTGTGCCGTGCTTGATTTTGGCTGTTTGTTGGTCTACTCATCATGATACGATCGATAAGGCATCCACCTATAAAATTTTACAAGAGCCGCGAAAATGTATGACTTTACGTGTCTTATGTAAATGTTTATACTGATTTTCAGCTACACGCACAAAATCATAGAAACTCCCTGCCTCGTAATAATACATGCAAGGAAATATTCCACATAAATAAATAAATAAAAAAGTAGCGTGAATTAATACCTTCTTAGGTAACTAATATTTCATTTCGTTTAGTACTTATTTAAAAAGGCAATAATTTTGTGTCTTTTTACACTCATCTAATATTTGAAAATCAAACTATTAGGTATTGGTTATTTGATTTGGTAATCAATTTTGCTACTCTATATTGGTCATTAGTCGCGTTTTATTTTAAACTTGTAGCATTCATTATACATACCTATATGTAGATAGGCACTAGATTATTTTACCAGTTTACCTTTTTACTGGAGAAAATGGAACTGCTTATATCTTATCCAACTAAGCATTTTTTATTTGTCAAATAACTACTTACTTACAAATAAAACTATATTCACGATGGCAGTATCTACGCTAGGTTATGAGAATGTTTAGATATCGATCAATCACTTTTCAGTCGAATCTCGTTTTCAAATACCACGAAAATGAAAACGAGTGAGCGGCCGATAAAAAGGAGAGGGGTTGCTTTCGTCATCTTTCTCCTTTGTTCCGGATTTAGGTGGGTAGATACGGACTATTTCTTAGCATAAATCTGTTTGATAAAGCATATCTGGTGTGAGTGTAATTGCTGATTAGTCATAGTAAATGGAACAACGTGGATAACATGATGGCGGTACCCAAACGGCCGGCCGGTCTTTACACCTCGCAGCATACCACGTGCGCGCCTTGGCGGCAACGGCGTTGCCGTGGAGACGCGCAGGCGGGGCGCGGGAGTCGAAGCCCCTCCGTCCCCGCGCGCCCGCTGACCGGCGACCGACTGCCGACTCGCTCCGGACCGACGACCGAACGAAAGGAGCTACCTACGCTCGCTCGCGCGCGCACTCCGCTCAGTACTCGCTGCACGCGCGCACCGGTTTATTCCGTGTGCCCCTTTTCCATATCGTAAACGCCGCGCAACGCCCGAGTTCCCGTTCCCAATACCCAGCTGCTTGAAATCGCAACATGGACGGTGACTTGTCCCAGGGTGCATCTGGAGACGTTTCTCCCATTTATGATGATGGGTAAGTTAGTTTATTCATAATTCACGAATCTTATTGGCAAGACGCGGAGAGTCTTATAAGTATGTCGCCGGTTTTAGTGCATTAACATCAACAGGTGATGGCGGCTATCATTATAGGTTTACCCGTGTCTAATTGGACATTATGTCGATGTAGGCGATTATACAAAACTTAACTACTTTTACTATACTTACTGAGGTGTCTACATTTAGTCCGCAAGTGCATCGTTTGAGTTAGGTAGCAACCTATAAATATATTCCCTTTTCTGCTATAAATTAAAATGTAGGCATAAATGTTATTGTTAAGAGACCTACATAATGAATAACCAGGTCTGTTAGATCTTTGTTCTATTCCCGTATGCTCGATTAGGTACCAATACTAGGAAAACTTGCTGCTAGTACCTAGCTTACGCCCTATTGATACAATTGCTCTTGGTACTTACAGTAACAAAACTCCTATATATACTTAAATCTAGATAATATGTGACAATAACTGAATTTACCAGGGGCCACGTATCATCTTGTACTTTGCTCGAAGCTGGCGATGAAGGTACCTACTATATTATGTATAATAGTCATATTTTATGTGTCAGCCTATCTACTCAGGACCAACTAAACCATTCCAATGCAATTGACCAAGGTTTACGTGTCTAAATCGGTAGTACCCGTGTTGAGTAAGTTTCTAGTAAATACCTACTTACTTAAAACTTCATAAGAGGTAGCAGATGATTGGGCAGGTATATATCACTTACTAACCATTCTAAATTTTATATTCTCAAGCAACTCTTCTTTTTAATAGCTAGGTACCGTCCTGCGTCACATCACACAAATCAATAAATCAGTAACTTCTTTTGTTTCTATTTACTACTGTTTACAATGAATGCATAACCAAAACTAAGAAAACCCGTTTTTGTATGTTTACATGTCAATAAACTGCAAGTATATCATTTACACTCACACACGGCCCTCTATCAAACTAGGCAAGGCCTTATTAAAAACACAACTGTTCAAATGTTGTTGATAAACACTCTTGATATATTTTACGAATAGAAAAACGTCTTGCGGGAAGAAACTCAAATCCGCGACCTTCGGCTTGACAGTTAGTTTCACTAAACCCATTAATCTCATAGTACATACAAATTAAAAAGGTGAAATAATGTCCGTTCAGTTTGAAAACAAAATGTAAATGATTTCGGAATAATACAAACACAACAAAATGCTTATTTGAATTAGTTATAAATAATCTCACTCATAGGTAAGAGCTTTAGCTCAACCACAGCATGAAACACGGCCGAAAGATAATAAAAGGGACAGCAAACACGTGGTGTCTACAAGCAAAGGGATTTACAAACTTTAAGATCGATGATACTGCTCTTTCACAATTAGTGTTGTTACAACAATCAATACAAACATGCAAGGCAAGCAATTAATTTTAAATCATAAGATAATGTTTAGGGAATATCGCTCGATAATATTTAAAAACAATTAATAAAAAGCTGCTTTCTCAATCAGCCAACTATCGAAGATACCAATAAAGTTTTATTAAAACTTAACTATCAATTTTATTACTACATAGACATCGTTTTTTTTACTTCTATATTATCGATTTCTGAACACGGATCTTTTTTCCGTCAACGTTGTTAGATTTTTATTTAAAAATCTTTGTAAAGACAAATAATGAATTATAAATAGACGTTGTCTTTTTAAAGGATTGTTTCCTCTTTTTTATAATATCGTCCGTCAAACTTTTATCTTAGGCTGGACTAAATAAAGCTTTAGGTTTTGTTAGCCATCAAATATTGCTTTGAAACAATTCAAGAACGGTTTTAATGTAAATTTAGAATGTTGAATAAAAACTGCTTATTTAATTGTCAATTACATCATTAGTATCAGCGAGGAAAAAACAGGAAAATAATTAGTGTCTCTTTACCCTTATCACAAACATAATTGTGGAGTGCCACAGGGTAGCCCGTTGGGAGCCTTATTATCAATATTTATTATTGACGTAACCAATATAACTTTACTCAAATTGTATTTTATATGCAAACTAGGCGATGTCCGCACTGAAACTGTAGTCCGCGCAATTTTTAATGATGTTCAACACATCTCCCTTAACCTTGTCGTAAAATATTAATAATTTAGATGATTCCTTTACTTTACTTGTAAACTTAGACTTGGTAAATTTAAAACTACAACTACTTCCAACCCCTTCTTTAGGCCCCTATGTAGACTTTTTTTAAATCATGCTATACGTCGTTCTTTTGCCAAACAAGTACCTACATTCTTATCGATAAAGCTTCAATATGAGCTCATCAAACTGGCTTCCTTTACGAGCGATTTTCCAATAATATTTTCTGTGACTGGCTGACCTATGATACAAAAGGAACGCACAGTACAAAATTTCGAGTTACAAATCCAAGTAAAATTAGGCTGTGCGATCAAATCTTTAATTGGTTTCGAATCGATTCATTATATCAAATCTCATCTCATCTAAATGAAATACTAATACTTCAGATGTTTTATTCTGATCCCGTTGAATATCATCACACCATTGTCGTCTTCCGTAAATCATTGCTATTTGCACGATTGATATCACAAGGAACTCCCAAGTACTCGGTCACTCAGTTGTCACTGCCGAGATTGGACTATTATTCTGAGATTCCAATTCAAGGTGATCTCGTAGCTGCACTCACATGGTTGCAATTGAGTATATTGCTACTCTGTATTGTTAAGTCATATATCCAAGTTCGTTGGAAAATATTCTGATTCATACCCCGTTACCATTTCACGAAACATGTTGTTATATAAACGTATATCACTTATTTTACTTGTATTCATAAAACATGAAAGTTTTATCTCAAATAGATGCTGCTTAAGTTTTGATCATTGCTGATTTGATATAACACTACTTATCTAAAAAAATGCGATTTGATATACACATTATACACACACTTGCCACTAATAATTTTTAGATCACTAAGAAAATTTCTAATTATCCTCAAATTTCCATCACTTACTGGGTATACGCTGCTAAACCAGTGAAACAGAATTAGAGATTCTCAACTTGCATCTTCATATCATTCATCGACCCTAGAGGGCTAGTTGAGATTCGCATGTGAATAAAACATACTAACAGTCCTCATTCTGTTAGATCCGATGCAAAGTAAAATCATCGTAACCGCTGTAGGGCTTGGCAGTTATTGGTTATGCATGGAGATCTTTTTGGTATCGAAGACAGATTGTTGTTTACCCAAATCCTAAAGAGGTTTTAGGTAATAGCGACAAAACTGGTAGAAATAATTATCGTTGCATCAAGATTCTGCGCTTTGGCTACAACACTTGACTGCTTGGCCACTGACACTAAAATACTTGCACAAAGTTACTAAAGAATAGCGATGAGTTGCGTGGTAAGGGGGACTCGTTAACTAACAACGGGTAGGGTCCACAAATCAACGATATTGTTTGATTGCACCACGAGTAGGTCATACCGCAGGGCTGAGCTTCCAAAGTGTAACGATTTTAATTATGTTAATAAAAATATAATTCTAAAAACTAGAATAAAATAAATATTTAAGGGACAACAACAAACATATTTTTATGGATATACGGATATATTTCGTGAAGTGCAGCAATTTTACAAGATTAGCGCTAAAGAAGAATATACTTAAGGTTCGTCTTGCGGCCTGCGACAGAAAACCCCTAGCATTATACATCATTACATATATTTTTTTCTTCAACAAGACCTTGTGAAAAATCCGAATAATGTCGAGTAATTATTAAAAAATACATTCTATCGCCACCACAACGAGATTTTGTCATATAAAACTTTGCTAAAATAAGGGGCGTTGTTCTGGAAGGGCTGTTAGTGTAGGGTGACACCCCTAGTGCTTGCAACTGTTGCTCTCGGTGAAAGGTCATTGATACTATTTTACCTAATGTAGTTGGGAGTTCGAGAGATGCGGTGAATGCCACAATCGAGTTTGTATACAATAATAATTTGATCTTTAACGGCAAGCACAGAAAAAAAAGTCATTTTTGTAAAATCTAGTTTTACATAATGCGTATATTATGACTTGTCTATGATAGAGTACACATTCGGCAGCTCAGGAGAATGTCTGGCTTGCCAGGCCATTCAAAGCATTGGGGCATTGTAGACAAAATTGTGCTAGGATAGGATAGTGGGCAATCTCAACATGGAGCATATGAACATCGCTTAACGATAGCATCTTATCGGCAAAGTCCTAATTATTTGTGTAACGGTATTTCTTACTTCAGGCTATCCCATATTCGATTATTATCATCAGTATTTTTACATGACTACAGATTTTCAGCACCTGTTATTTAAATGCATATAGATGATTATAGTGGTTTAGTATCGTATTTTTATTTATAAACATTGATCCCCATCCTTTGGGTATTAATTAGTTGATGTTCGTTTAGGGCCTCGTGTTCGGCGCGTGTATGAAATGACTAAAAAGCTGTAACTTTTTGTGCAGCACTCATAATTCACTTGCAAATAAAGGGTTCAACGAGTTTGCAAGATGCATCGCCAAGAAAGGTTTAGTTCGCTTTCAGAAAGTCTGCAGGGGGGTTAAGGGGCGAGAGAGAGAGAGGCGGCGATCGGCACGTGTTCGACGCGTGGACCTGTCCGGGAAATGAATTAACTGAGTTGCGCACCTGCCGATACCGCGCCGGCCCGGTGTCTTATCTACTTCACCGCTATTTTATTACTCGACTATACTTTTTAGCCAAATACCTTAGTATCCAATTTTTGATAGCGCTCAAGTTGTTCTGCCGTCTTCTTAAGAGGACATTAGAAACACCGAACACGCAAATATCGGTCCAAACTGACTCAAGGTCTTTGAATAGCCTTGAGCAAATCCGGAATATTGTATTCTCCTTGTTGACTCACACTCTTAAAAAACAGATGGTAGATAGTACAGCTTAACTATGTGCCTTAAGAATTTATTTCGTGGTAATGTTTAATTTTATATTACACCTTAAATAGCTAGAAGTAGATCTTGTGTAACATATTCGCATGAAAACCCCTTGTACCATAAACATTGCCCTAATGCCGACATCCTCGTCGGTACCGCAGTACATCTCATATAACATGAAACAGAAAATCCTTTACACTCTACACTATACTCGATTCCCTAGAAAGAACAATTTATAGCGCATCGTTGCAAAAACGACGTATGACTAATTATAATCAAAATCGGTATTGATATCCTGCATCAAAAACCCCATCGAATGGATATCGGTTACCCCTTTTGAAACAAATTGTATTTAAATTTGATCTGACTACCCGAAAAATCCAGTCAAATCGATTGTGTCTTTGGGAAATGTCAATGTGTGTTTCTTTCCTATTTATCTGTAGCTCATTTGCCTAAAGTTGAATTTAACCTGTTTCACTTTCTATATCTTACTTTTGCTTTCTGGTAACGATCTTACTTTTCACGTTTTTCTTTTAATTGTTAAGTTTTGTTCGAGTTTGAGTGATTCTGATTGTTTATATTGATCCATTTGATGATACTGTGGCACCGCGTAACAAGGACCGTAAAGCGCCACGATATTAAGTTTAAAATGGGGCGCCCGTCGCGGTAGCCATAACTCAGTTCGTGTGCGGGCGCGCCGTGTCAGGTGTCCGCGCACATTGATGCTGCTTGTGTTACCAACTAATTGTACGTAGTTACTATAATAATTATATTTACAAAAACTAATTGATATATCATATAACAAGCATCACAAATCTTTTGATGTAAGTTGAACCTTTACAGCTGCCTAAAATTAGCCTACTTCTTAAAATCGACCTTTTTACTACATTACATAATAAGGTTTTAGTTATTAAAGACATAAGATATGTAACCTGCACTTAGTAATTAAGGATCACGGAGAAAAACTATACCAATAAACATCGAATTTTTCACAATATTAGTAGCTCATCCTCTTCTTCTCTTCGTATCTATCTTCTAAAGTTTTGGTGTCCTACTAAACTGACCTCTAAGTACTAATATTATTCCATACCTCTCAAAGACATGATTAGCTAGCCTTAAATTAGCCTGATAAAGTGAAGAGTAAGTTACTAAAAGGGAAGAAGAGCTTTTCTTTGGTCTTTAAATTTATCTGGCTGGTTATTTATAAAATTGATATGACGGAAACCATCGGCATTTTGCTAATTCGTCCTTAATTTTTACCCTTCTGGTTAAATCACATAAGGTTGTGTAGTGTGTGTCCGTTGTAAGCGTAGAGATCAATGTCTTGCTCCGACGCTCAGTATGCTTGTTAAGTTCAACCTTTTAAACATCACCTGATTTAAATTGTGCAGCAGTAGTAGACAATATAGTAAAGCTGCCGTGGTATTTAGCTAATTTTCTAACCTTGATCTAAAATAGTCGTTCCATGTACAATTAAGATTAGTTTACCAGATCAACTCGAATCTACCGGGGTTATCAAAACTTTCAAGATATGCACCCCGTGCATGCAGGGTGTAATGCGGTTTTATTGGATTCTTCAAATTAGGTCCGCTTTTTTATTTTGCGCGTGTTGCACCTAGTTCAACCCACTTACACTAACCGTCTTCGAGTCAAGAGTCTACATACTAACATGTTGCACATACAGGGGCTTCGTGACCGGAAAGTAATATGCCAATCTTTTGTCTTTCATCCATAAATTTTGGATTTTATTTCAGTTGGCTAGTCTAGATCAAATTATCGCGCCTCCTAACTTGTATAATTTGATACTTCATACTATATTTCCTATTAAAAACTTGGATTTTAGAAGGATATATAATAGACATCATAAAAATATTAATGTAGCTGTTGGCAAAAAGACTGCAATCTTTGATCAAAAACTTAAATTTTCAGGGTTTTAAGTAAGCAAATTTCAGTATCCACCTGCTTACCTTCTTATTTCACCGTTATTTCTTATGGGATGTAAATTCATAGATAAGTATCAACTCAAAATAGCTACTTTGAAGCTTCACAAAAAACATAAAACCCATTATTAATAGGTAATTAATTTTATTCATTTTACGTGTATTTTTTGTACAATTGTGTAAAATAGAAGAAAATAAGCTTAAATAGTGAATATAGAGGTCATGAAAACGAAAGTCTTCACATTAGATAAGATATTTTTCATGTAGTGTAGGTATTGAAATTAACGGAAAGTACTTGATCATTGACAACCGTGATGTTGATAGATATGGTTTCATAGAAGTAAGGCGCGAAGAGGCGGGGTGGATGCATGTGCACTCTAGGGGCAAGGGGTGTGGCCGGCTCGCCATTGGCTCGTGTCGCTGATTCCTGTACAACGTGCAAGGGTTGTAACCGCTAGAGATATCCTACCTAACTAGTGATCATCGGCTTATGCCCGGTTCCTATAACTTACGAGCCGTCATTGGGAAAATGTAACCATCCGTAATCTAGTTACCATTACCAATGCAAAACTAGCGTTCCACAACGCCCTACCTGCAACGAGCATCCGTAGCTAACCCGCCTACGACTCGTTCGCTAATGTCCCTCTCGTTCCTCTTTACGTTTAGTTACAAGAAAACATTGTACATCAGTCATGCAAAAAAAATCATACGTTTTCATATTTTAAATAAGTATTAGAACAAATTACCGTACAATTACAATAATAATTTGATTTACCTTGACATTTAAGCTTAAAATAAGTTTACATTCTTAGTATAGCAAGTTTGATGTTACGTATGCAAGGGGTAGACAAAACGCGTGACAATACAATGCGAACCCCGTATCGCATGACATTGACATCTGTCTTCCCGTCTTCCGTGTCCGTCCGCGTCTTTAAAATAAAATTGTTATTAATTTGTTTTATAGCTCCTTGTTTATACGCGCACCGTCTAGTTTTATTTCTAGGGACATTGACACAAATTCAAACAGTAACTAAAATAAAATGGATTCTACTCCGTCGGTAAGTAATAGTTTAACTGTAGTTTAACTCACACAAAAATACATCAGTTTTGTCACAGGTATGAGCACTGTTATTTTATTTTACAGAAAAATAAAGCCATGAGTAAAGACGAAATCCAGTGTCTTGTGGAATTAGTAGAGGCAAACAAAATTATCGTAAGTAAAGAGACGAATGCCTCTACTAATAGACTTAAAGATGAAGCATGGGTTTCATTAACAGCTGCTTTTAATGCCAGAAATGGAACAATCCCCAGGCAAAAAGAACAATTGAAGTCCAAGTGGGACAATTTAAAAAAAGCAGCTCGTAAAAGAGCCCAACAAATCAGAATGAACCATTTAAAGGTAGGTAATGTAACTTATCTGTATGCTACTGACTTTTATTTGTACTTAGTAAAAAAAATCATAACTGTCTTTTTCTACATAAAACTTAAAAATTGAACAAATAATTAGATAAAGTGGTAGGTACCTAATTTATTACTAAAATATCATGTTTTTGTTTAGACTGGTGGTGGAAAGCCCGACTACATACCGCCTGATGAAACGTTAAGTAAAGTAGAATCCTTATTGGGTTCAACATGTAATGGCTTTGTTGTGCCTTTTGGTGGGAATGGTGTGGGTGATGTAGGTGATAACATTGTGGTGCAGGTTTTTAATGAAATTGGTGACAGTCCTAGTGCTGGCATTATAACTAATGAAAAAATTAATGATGACTTGGTTTTTACCCCTACTACGAGTGGAGGTATACTTAATACTTATTGTTTTGTTATGTTGCAGCATTTGATATTGCATTTAAATTAATAAGTTATATACTAACTTGAAGTAATATGTGTGTCATAGTGCAACTTACTTACGATTTATTAATATTTTTGTATAATTTTTATCAGTCTCAATGATAATTGTATTTTTTCAGAAAAAAAAAGAAAAGAAAACGACGACAGCCGACAGCAATTAAATTTGGCTGCAAAATACTATTACGAAAAGAAAGCAGAAAAATTAGAATTAGAAATAAAGTTACTTAGAATCGAATTAGCTAATAAGGAGAATAATTGTAATTGTAATTTAAATAAATAGGTTTTTTTATAATAGTTACTTAGAATAGAATCCTACTACTATTATAAAGGCGAAAGTTTGTAAGTATGGATGTATGGATGTTTGTTACTCTTTCACGTAAAAACTACTGAATGGATTTGAATGAAACTTTACCACAATATAGCTTATACATCATAATAACACATAGGCTACAATTTTTGAGGTTTCTAATGTGAGATCATAAAAAAACACATTTTTTGCGCTTAAACGGGGATAATTCTAACCACGTGGACGAAGTCGCGGGCAACAGCTAATTAGCAAATAAGGAAAACAATGTAACTAATTTAAATAAATATTTTTTGTAAATCTAAATGATTAATAGAAATAAAAGCTTTGATTTTCATTATCTATTTATTGTATTATGAATACATACAACCTCTTACACCCTAACACTATCTCTATTCACTATGGGACAATACAAACATGTCATAATAATATCTAATTTAAATACCTAGTCATATTTACTTATTTTCATACAAGAATAAAGTAAAAAAATAAATTCAAACAATAATTGTAATAAGATATTAGACCAATAATCAAAACTTCTTCATTTGTTACATATTTCCTGGTTCATACTCTCTCTATTGTGTGCAGGCCTGTGGCATCTCATATCAAGCTGTAAACAAAAAAAAAATGAATGCACTGATCATGATTACAACAAATACTTTTAGGTACTAAATACAAATAATAAAATATACTCACTTGTTAAAATATTGTGTGATTAGATTATCTCTTTCTGTAGTACCAGTCTGATTCGAACTTTCATTATAACTTGGTGAAGGTACATCTGCATCTAGAATTTCCACTTCTGGTGGTATGTCACTGAGGCTTCTCAACCGGCAAATATTGTGGAGTACTGCTGTTGCTATGATCACTGCATTGGCTCTTGAGAGGCTTAGGCGCATTGTCAAGGCTACAATAGGAAATCTTCGTTTCCAAACTCCAAAACATCTAAATAAGTATTCATGTAATGTGTCAGTTAAATATTTTTCACAATAACAAAAATATGTTATAAATAAAATGAATACCTTTCAATACAGTTCCTAGTACGAATATGGGCTTCATTATAAAGTTGTTGACTCTGTGTTTGGGGATTTAACAAAGGTGTTAAAAGGTATGATTTTAGTGGATATGCACTATCTCCAAGTAACCATTTATTGCCAAATAAGCCACTTTCACATTGAGCTAAAAAACAAGCAAATAAATATAATGGGGATATTATTATAAACACACTTATTAAACATATTAAGTATAAAAATGATTAAATAATAAAAGTATCAGAAACACCATTAATTTTCTTTACCTCGCAGTTCAGAATTATTAAATATTGTTGCATCATGTGCTGAACCAGGCCAACGTGCCACAACATTCATAAACAATAAATTAGCATCACATACAGCTTGCACATTAATGCTAAAGTAGCCTTTTCTATTTCTGAATTCTTCTCCAATTTGAGAACCTGTAAAAAAAGTGTAAACTCTTATAATTAAAATCAATCTGAAGTAGTAAAATGAATGAAATTGTTAAGTTTACTTGATACAAAATTATTATGTATGTATGATCTTACATGGTGATTGAATTCTAATATGTGTACCATCAAGAGCTCCAAGAACACGTGGAAAGCGTGATATATTATAAAAATCCTGCTCAGTGTTTGGGAGCATGCGAATATATGTGTTATATAGCCGTGCTATAGCACAGCTAACATCAAATACGATACGACAAGCTGATGTTTTCGACACACCTATAAAATCAGCTACTGATAATAACATTGTTCCTAGTGCATAATAACGTAAAGTAAGCAGCAACTGATGTATTGGTGGTATTCCATGGTTTCTAAAACAAAATATTTGTAAATTGAGTAGCTAAATAACACGCAAACTGATTTAAAGTTTTTAGGTTATTTAAGTAATACATAATTATTATGTTTTATTATGTACAAACCGTCTTCCTTTCACTCTTAAATTAGGATAAATTTCACTGAGTAATTGTTCCACAGCGGGTTTGTCGAGCCGAAATCTCAGCTGAAATTCTTGGTTATCAAGCACGGAAAAATAATCAATCCTTTGTTTATAAATTCTTAATCCCACTTCTTGATCCGTATCTTCGTCTGATAACAAAGCCATGATTTCTCTATCACTTTCAGAGCTCGACATTATTACAGAAATCACGATAAACACAATTTCAACCAAAAGAAAATGTTCACGATTGTTAACTGACCGAATTTGACCAGTAAACAAAACGGTAACGAGACGTTGTTTTGACAGTTCAGTGACGGTAGAAAATATTTATAGGAACACATTCCAACACATTTCCATACTTTGTGCTTACTAACGCCCTCTCATCCGTTAGTAACCAGATGTCGGTTATTTGGGTAACGAGTAGTGTTTTATAGGAATGGTTTCGTGTTACGCCTGGTTGAAATTTTAACTATTCGTAACAGAAACGATTCGTTTTTGACTTATAGGAACCGGGCATTAGTGGTCAGTCATATTCGAGTGTCCTCTACCATTGATGAAACCGAGTATGCAAAGTTGATCGCTGTTGTCAAAGTAACGCTGAAAGTTCATTTTTGGACTATTTTTTATTAGTGTTTATAAAATGGTGTGCTTTGTTACTAGCTAGATCGTGAATGGTATATCTCCCTCGATGACACCAGCAGTCTCAGTTAACAGAAAACTACTTTGTCCTTTTATTCTATTGAGGTAAGGACTTCACCCACAAGTACATTAAACTCTTGTTTTTCTCTTCTGGAGTTTATGTAACGAATAGTTATTCGTTACAAAAATCAACGCTTTCTCTTTACTCAAAGCGAGTTATATTAAAAAGATCGCAGCTATTTAGCCACCTTCTTCTCTTCCCTTCATTAGTTTTGGAAAGGCAAAAATTTTGAGGACGAATAACATCCGAATTATCTGTCAAAGTAAATGACCATAAACAATTCAATTCAGCTCTAGTTTATCCCAATAACCAACATGGGCTAGTTTTTGAAGTAAGATTCTTGATTAATTACGCTTAGCAGAATCGCATTAGCAATCGGAATCTCCAATACGAGGTCGAAAACTTCCTGAATCCCAAGTCAAAGACAAAGCTCAGCCGGCGAACAGACTAGATCGTCTCTTACCTTCCGGCAACCGCAGCCTGCGCGTCTTATTTGCCGGTGGTTAGATATCAGTTCCAATTAGCGCTGTTGCGAAATAATACACCTTAGAAGTGTTTGATTTTAAGAACTTACTGCTGCGACATCTTGTTTTAAGTTATGGCCAGGAATAATTTTAGAACTAAATCTAAACTTTGTGATACCCTGTTTTTTTAATTGATATGATATAATATCTTAGAACACAGCGATTTCCAAATCGAAAACTAAGTTATTATCATTGAAATTATTGTTTTCGTAGCTGATTTTTCATTATTCTGCGCATAGTACTTAATTCATAACGTTTGGCGTCTTCCGTTTCTAGTATTTGAGGAGAATCTTACTCCCCAAATACGTCGAAAGGCACAAAAAGATCTTAGAAAGTATAAACATATTTTGTTTTCATCTTATAACTTAAGTAACTAAGTTAATTATTTTAAGTGGACTTAACAAGGTTGCATTATTGATGGACATTTGCACCAAGTTTTATATATTTTTCGTTTTTATCCTTGAAAGATTTAATAAGGGTTTCTACCATAAAATTGTGATATCTTCAAAAATGATTTGTTTTGTCATTTTAATGCGGCAGATTAATTTTGTGACGTATAAAATGGGAACTGCGTTATCTCCTTGCCTCAAAAGTCTGAACCTTTATACCCCAGTCCTACGTCTCGGCATAAGCTTAGCCTAAATACAGTGCACTGACTTTGAGAGAGATGTACTTATAAAACCGCATTTTATAATTGTACAAATCGCTTATTCTATAAACAACATTGCACAGCACCCAATGCAGTTTGACTGATGGACGTTCCTATTAGAGCAAATTAAGTACTAATTCTCAAAATAGTCGGTCATATTTTTATAATTAAGACTTAAAACTAATTTGAAACAGTACTTACACCCGTGTTACGCAAAATGGCGATGTTGAGTTTATTTTGGTCCATCACCCATCGGTACTAGATGTTTCCTTATTTTTTTAATAAATTATTGTAATATAGGTATTTAACTAAACTTTAAATAAAATTGACTGTCGAATGGACTTCACACGATTTATATTTTTAAACCCAGATGACATTTCCCATATTGAGACAACTAGTCAGTCAACTAAGCTTGACTTACTTGACTAGCTTGACTGACGTTGGGAAAAGGCTAGGCCAATGATGAGTCAGTCAACTAAGAGGTAGCCAATAAGAACGTTCTTGCAATCGTCCCTTAACCTATTTATTTAATTTCCCTTGTTATCGTTCTTAGTTGTGGTCTAGGAAACTGAAGGAGTTGCGTTTATGTTGTAATAACGGTTTAAAGGATGTATGTTATACGTTTATTTATAATAATGTATTGTGTGTACGCTATGTAACTATGTGTGCTTGTTACCTCTCCATGTTCAAAAGGCTTAATCAATTATGATCAAAAGTGGCAGGAACCAATACTATTTTTTAATCTGCGGGCAACACCTTATGGCAAAGCTAGTTTCGTATTCAAGTTACGTTTCGTTAAAACATATTTCAAACAGTCACGAAAGCAATATAGTATTTAACCCTTCACGGTACACACAATACCGGACAAAAAGTATTATACTGCCAAAAACCTGATCGTCAATTAATTCATATTTCGGAGGGGTTCCCACTGCGAGCGGATGCCATCTAACGTTCGTAACGATCCCGTGGTATTATTATTTGTCTTATAAGATTTTTTTAAGCCTGAGGTACATTTTAGAATTTTAGGCTGTAGAAAAAGTTGTGTTTAACGTTTCGGATATAATACATTCTCCAATAGTGGGTTTTCTATGATATTTGTATAGTTAAGAATAAGTAGAATAAACAAGTAGTAATCATTACAATCTGTGTTGATGCTATTTCGGCGTTTTCTATGTGTGTTAGTTGTAAAGATGACCATGAAACCCGACATAAATATATATAACTTATGTAGTGATTATCGTATGTTGGAGGTCAAATTAGTGCTCGGTGGCTCGCTGCTCAGGCAGCTGGTGCAGTCCCGACACAATGGGAACGTCGAGAGAATGTTGTAATGTGTATTTTGGACATGAGGGGTTGTCTCCCCAGGCCCCGACGGGTGCACAGCTGCCGTCGACGTTAGAACAGCGTTAGAGGCTCATTGACGATCCGTTCAAATTGTATTCAATATGACTGATTTTAAATAGGCGCTTTTTTAGTTCTGTGTTTATTTTTTTCATTTTGATCTTATTCAAGATAAGGTTTTTATTTTACGCAAGTAGGAAAGCAATTGCTTAATTAGTAAAGAGCAATTAGGTATTGGATTAATCTACTCCTAAAATTGTAAAAATCATATATTTCGAGGTTCTTCGATCGTTTAATACACAGCAACATTTTTTTTTAAATAGTTCTCTTTATCGATCGTATGATAAGCAACAAATGGAACTAATTAGGATTTTGGTGAGTCACTTTGTAATGTCCTAATGTCCTAGAATAGCAATTGTTCACCGCCAGTTCTCAGCTCGATAATGGTGTCCAGCTTGAAGTACATGCTAAATAAAACTATTTCTCTAATGTCATTGAATATTTAGTATTTCCTCGTGAAATATATTATTATATTGTATCTTCGCTCTTATTAGTCGCAGTGTAATAGTATTTAGCCTAAAACCTTCCTCGATGAATGGGCTATTCATATTCAACACAGGAAGATTTTTTCAATTTGAAACAATAGTTCCGGAGATTAGAGCGTTCAAAAAACAAACTCCTCAGCTTTATATATTAGTATAGAAGTATATATTATTGATAGTATAGATTAAACATTTCAGAAAAATAATTCAGAATAAAATGTGGTAATTGGGGGGCTAGTGAAAAGCTTACTCGAAAGTGACGTCACACGTGATCGTAACTTAAGAAAAAAAACGTAATCCAATAATTTTGTTAATCTTAATTAGGTCTCGTTCTTAATCCTCCTACATTGTTATAAGCACAAATTTCATCAAAATCCAGCTGGTTACTTGTGGTAGCGTAACAGGCACTAATATTACCTTCCTTCTTCCTTCCTACTATTTACCTTCCTATTTTTATTTATTACCTTAAACATGTAAATTAAGTTTTACATTGTGTTTAATAACCCAATTGCTTGCTGTAATGCTTATTGTTCTGAAGTCTTTGAACTACCGAAGTCTTTCGTAACACTGACCTTCCGTTTCTGAAAAGCTCCCTATACAAAAAATTGTGGATTCTGTTAAATCTTTTGTTAACTTTTAATAAGCATTGGATTCTTTCAATATTAAAAAAAGGTTCAGTTTTAAAGAGCCCTTTTTCGTCTGGTCCTTATATAATAAAAACAGAACTTTGCCCTTTTCATTCAGTTCTCTAAAGATATAAATATACCACGTGTTTTGGCACCCAAAAGCATAATATACCACGCCAGTAATATTATAAAAAGCGAATTTTTGAATAAGCTTAAATATGAATCTTTGTAAATGAGGTTATTACCGCAAGTTATGCCGCAGGAAATTTAAAGCTAAGCTCGCCTTAAAATATAAATGGATACCTACTTATTATAATAATAGTAATAATTAAATAGGTATTCTTATTACTACGCCACATATGTCGTAGTACGTACCTAACTATTGTTCATACGAACAAAGAAGAAATGTTTTCTTAATAAATGTGGCAATAAGTTCCTTTCTCTGATATATTATCGGCAAATATCTGTGTCCTCAGTAAGTCTCTTGACCTCCGCATAATATAAATAAGTTACTCTAAGATACTCAGCTCCTCCATTGCTCTTATTATTTCCTAGTGATAATTGACATTTAATTGTAAATTATGTATTTGCATGTTATGAATGTAATTACAAAAGTTTATGACTATTAATTTGTTGTCATTCTAGAGATAACAGAGAGTTGGTTTACGTATGTTTAGAAGTCGGCCGTTAACGTCGAGCAGACGCGAGTAGGTATTGCTAACTGTACTGTTTCATAAACTGAGGATCTAATATAGGAATTGGTGCGAGCCTAGTTAAATTTATGTAGGCAGTGCAGTAAAATCATTACTTATGACAGATGTTAACGAACTTTCGCAGAATAAAAAGAGAAAGTAGGTACGTGACTACATGCTAGTAAGAGTGAGACGAAAAATACCATTTAGATGACGTAGAGTGCGTAGTCACTGGTCTTCCTCAAAAAATCCTTAGGTACTTACCTAGTGCTCTATATTAATGTACCTAATTTATATGGCACAATACAAAGGCTTAGATTTTTTAACTTTCCCTCTGAGGGTTTGTTGCAAATTAAATTAGGTAGGTACACTTGTTATTATTATTGGCTACTGACTATTTGCTTATCCACATGGTCTTTTATAAATTCGTAATGTCTAAAATTCTTACATTTTAAATAAAGCTGATATTATGATAAATACTTTATACCCACTGAAACTGGCTTAATTATAACTAGTGATATATTTGAAAAATATTTATGACATTGGTCTGAAATACCGGTTGAAAACTATTTTCTACCGAATTCTTTTCACCTAATGAAAACAATAGTAGGTCCACTAATTTAATTAGCTCAGGATGGTAGTACAGGTGCCCTTTCCCCATCTTAACCACAAACTGACATGTTCTCATCGTGCATGTTGTATACGCCTGTAAGTAATATAATGATTCATACAATGACGTAGGTATGTAGGTATAGCGTCGGTTTAGTGCAAGCGTTCTGGATTGAGCTCGTTGTGTTGTTTAGTGGGCTCGTTCTCGTCGCTCGTACGCACGCATCGAATATGCGACGTCCCACCTAAAAATTTGTCGGTCGATACAAAGTAAATATTTTTAAACCTAAAATTTAATAAAAAAAATAGACACGTGGTCTTAAGGTACTAGGTAATTAATATTAGATTTCAGTTAATCAAACTTTTATTTTATTAACATTTTAATGTTCAACATGCTTTGTGGTCGTGGAGTGTTAACTTATCAACAGTCAGGACCAAGTAGGCTATGTTGTTAACTTGGTACCTAACCCTTGTGTAAGGGCAGGATAAGCTATTTGAAGGGCGTTTTCTCCTTGGAGCGACGTCTCGTCTACTTGTAATTTTAAGGTGAAGCGGGACACGAGGCGGGCGACGCCTGTACCAGACGAAGTAGGCGGTGTCGGGCGACCGCCCTCCGCGGGCCCCGGCCGAGCGCTGTGGAAAACGCATGGGCGCGGGGCGCCGTCACACGGACCCAGTAACAAATATACTTCACGAACCTGTTATCGCTTTTAGTGATTGACCATCAGTTTAATTTTGTCGATATTAGGTCTATTTAATTAGAAAATACTAACACTTACGAAATGCCTTTTATCTTCCTATTTCCGTAACATAATTAATCTGGTGATTTTAGAAGCCAGTACAAACAAAAATCTTAAAGCCCTTTTTGGTTAAATAAGAAATTCAGCCGTCTCTATCTGTGCCTATTATTTTTAGACTAAAGGAATATATCTTGTAGGAACATAACTGGTGCAACCAGTTTTTAAAAGTAAAACTGATAATTTTTAAAAGATAATAGGTGAATTTAAATTCGTATGATAATCGGCTGTCACAGGTTTAAGTTTCTTAAAATTTCCTACATAATTGTTGACAATGAAAAAACAAAAATAATTACAATTTACTTTAGCAAAGTAAATCAAATACGTTTCTTTGTTGTCTTTTTTAGAGTTGGTATAACGTATTTAATTTAATTATAATCTAATATAAAATATAAAGAAAAATATTAAGTATCGATAAATCCTAGTTAGTATTTTTTTTATAAATATTTAGTACATAGTTTTATCAACATCGATTAACCGTAGAAAAAGTACGTAACAAAAAAAAAATATATTAAACGGTAAACGCTATACTCGATATAACTTCAAGATCGATACTTGCGCTTCACTAAGGTGTGGCGCGCTCTCCCCGCGGGCCCCGGCACAGCCACGCCCAGCGCGCGCATTCTCAAACAAAATCCGCACAAAATGTTGTGCGAAGAATCGAGTAGACTGTAGAGACGGCGTCGTTGTTCGTTTCGTTCAGTCACGCACGCACGTCACATCAGTTAAGCAGCTCAGTTGAGTAGTGATCTCGATAGTCGTCGAACCGTACGCACGGCGCACACGTGCCACTCGCGCCCATCCCTTCTCCGCATCGCACTCCGAGCGATTTCGCCGCTCGCTCGGTGACGCCACTGTCCGTTGCCGGTTTGCCACAACGCTTGTGCTCGGTTTCGTTCCGTAATCCTTACGGAGCTTTGCTACATCATACTATATTATGTAATACGAAAATAAACAGAGATCAAAGCTAACACGTGTGCGCGCCGGCCGGCTTCCTATACCTAATAAATTTTACCATTTAAATATTCACGCTCCGAAAGTTTAACAGTGTTAGCTTAAAACAAAATCAACATTCCAATCTTAATAATCAGTATTTTAATCATCTAATATTATTATCGTGTCGTAAGATAATTGCAACAAACAAGTGAAATGTCTAATTCTGTGGAACAACAATTTAGCGAGCTTAATTTGTCACAAGAGGACCATGATCAATATGAACAAGAAGACCATGGAGACCAAAGGTAAGTAACAAGCTTTGTGAAAATCAATATTATGCTACTAAATAATTCACTTCGTTGAAAATATTCAGAATAAATAGTTGAATAATCAATAATGCGCGTAAAGTTAAGTCTACATTTTATTCGTGTTTGTTTTAATCAAACGGTCGTATGGAATTAATTTAATATTTTCGCACCTACTGCAGTAATATCCTAGTTATTATAATACCTAATCCATATTCTAACTATAATTATCGAATTTACTACTTGAGTTAAAGATAGTATGCGTTAATTTAAAGTAGACGTACGTCCAAATACACACTAAATATAGGTACCTAATTCATTGATCTAAATCACCGTGTTCACAAAATCCCGATCGTTCGTTATTGTAAATATCATGTTAAAACTATGCTAAGTACATTCAAATATAATGGTATCATATCCTTTTTGATTTTCGCGTGTAGGATAGAATTAAAAGTTAAAATTTTAACATTAAAACGAAGTCGTAATAATTTTCTATATATTGTTCCTACAGCAGCAGTTGCCTAAGCTTATGTAAAACAGTAATACAGGTACTTCTGATGTATTTTTCTGATACTTATCAAAATAACATGCTTTGTAACCGTTGTAGATTAGGTCCCTGGCAAAGGTAAGATGCATCACGTTGTATAGCAGGTTTGAGGCATACATACCCCTCCGCCTCTCCCAAGATGGCGAGCCCTTCAGAATTTCTCCGCCCCGCCAACCCGGGATAATAAAATGAGAGATATTCAAATACTGCACTGTTAGAATGTTTTCATGGCAGAAGGTACTATTCATTTGTTTCTTTTTTCTTGAAGTTCCGTCTGAATTAAAGGTTATAAAAAAGTAATAGTAAAATATATTTGCGCGGACAAGCAGGCGGAGACAAAGGTTAAGTACTACGCCTCAAAAATAATTTAGGACTTACTGTTAGATATCCGGCAGCTGGTGGTCTATGTATGATTGTTTGATGTAGATAGATAAATCGGACATCAATAAAAACAAATAATTATAAACCTACCTTGGTAGTCGGGTAACATATAATAGAAACTTATTTTAACAGAAGGGAATTCCGCTGCCACTAAGGTTAAGGTAGGCGGTACTTATTCTTAGGGTTGTGTAATGGCGTTTAAACCGCTGCTGGCACCTCAACTACGATAATATTAACATCCTAAACAAGGTTATTGTTAAACATGCCATTCCAACTAAGTAAATGCGGTCTTTACAAAC
The DNA here is from genome assembly GCF_003590095.1 of Trichoplusia ni. Lineage (NCBI taxonomy): Eukaryota > Metazoa > Arthropoda > Insecta > Lepidoptera > Noctuidae > Trichoplusia > Trichoplusia ni. The sequence continues at coordinate 2,536,163 of NC_039482.1, read as the reverse complement.
AAAACAAGGACAGGAATTCAATTAAAGAACTAGCTTTTTGGTCTGAAGATAATCATTATTTGTGTGTCGTACCCTGCATGGCACTTTTCAATAAAGCATACATCTTTCAAAGGCTGAGTGATTATTAAGTAGGAAAATAATAATGCCGATGTATATTTATCACAATGGAGAGGTACCACAACACAACCCTTGTGTAGTTATACCCTAGTTATCGTGCCGACTGTTATTTATTTTGGTATTATATCGCGAAAGCGCGTTCACCCACAACTGTAATGGTTTTGTTTTGTCTGAGTTTCCCGGCATCGGCACGCTGTATGAGCATGCATCGAGCTTGCTATCGTTACAGTATAAATAATGTAATTACGTTTGATGACCCATTGTGGTGCAAATATGATATTAAAAACGAGTGCGATAACATACCTAACATGTCCTAAATGTATCAAACAATATTCTGGTAATGTATTCTGGAGGCGCCGAAGAACTATATTGTAAAATTAATTTGAGTCGTCATAAATTTTTTACATTAGTTTATACCGGATTTTTTTAATACCTGCCTATACGTTTCTCGGCGAGCGCCAAGCCTATCCGAACAAAAAAGTGTTAGCATTGATGTCCACGCTCAAGCTCTCTACTGGTTGGTCTTTTCAGTTTCTAATATTTGACATCCAATATTCGTCAAATCTTTGACCATTTTTGTCAGTGGTTTCTGGTTCAGAACATTACACATTCCGTTCGTCGAGATCGAACCTGGATCTCTTGCACACAAAACACATACTGCTACATTTTTTTGTTGAGACGGTCAGAGCGATAAATCCTGTTATGTATGACATTTTATTTTTTTCGAAGTTAAATCATTCTAGTACTTTAATAGTTAATTTGAATAATAGTTATCCTCATTAGTCCCTTAACTACTTGTTCAGAATTTTCATGTGCCAACATTGGCCCTAATATTCGGAGACAGCCGCTAATTTCTTTGTTTGTTACATACAGTCACGGACAGTCGAAAACAAAATAAAAATGTCATAATAAACCGTCATCCAAATTCAGGGCAAAATTAATACGAGAATTTACGCACTGCTTTTTTAGTTCGAAATAGGAAGGTATAACACTATCATATATATCAAGCCCACAGCAGTACGAATTTATTCTTCAAAAGAAGTGCGAAGGACCATAGAAGCTCGTATATTTTGATAGTTCAGTTTTCTAGAATTAAGGAGCTCGTTCAAAAAAATGTATAGGCTGGTCAGATAGGCCAGCTAGACTAAACAATGCAGTGTATGTTGAGTTGCAACAGTCTTGTTAAGTGTTGGAATGAGTCTGTGTAAGTAACCCAGACAAAGGAATGTAATAAGTTAACGACCTCATAGTGTGGCTCAATCAGGAGGTTGATTAACTTGACTACACTATCCCTATACTTATTTGTATTAAATGAGTGGTTTAATAATGTTAAAATTTACTGCTGTTTAGTCATTAATGAAATGATACATTTTAATGTCATCATAGCATGTAGTGTATCATCTCTCAAAAATATAATCCCATTATTTTGTTTGTATAATTAAGTATAAAAAACAAATTCTTTTTAGTTATACCTGTTACTCCGTTTATACTAGAGTTTTACCGGTTTGGCCAAAAAGGAGAAGGGGTAATGTCATCAGGTTTCATTATAATGGGAATTCCGAGTTAAACGCTTATCTAATTTTGTTATTAGATGTATCGAAACCTTACATCTCTGCGAGTGACAGGAACACATTATAGGAGGTGGGTGTTTTCAATTATCCATACTCATACTATAAATGCGAAGATATCTCTGTATATCGCTCAGGCTAAAACCTACTGAACCGATTGCAATGAAATGGAACACAGTCCACAGCCTAATAAAGGACATAGGCATAGGGACATACTTTTTATCTGGAAAAAAAGATTGTGGGGGAGATGGTTAGTTTATATGAAGGTTATTTATGCAGTGGATTAAAAATTTTAAACCAATCAAATCTATATACATGGGGTTATTTTGATTTAAAGGGGGAGCGGAGAGACTACATTTTATTCCGGCATTCCCACGGAAACAGGGAACCACCGCACACTAAACGCGGACGGAGTCGCGGGCAACAGCTAGTCCATTATAACAGCAAGTCGAAATATTGATCAACAATACTTACATGATCTTAGTGGTCCAATGTAAAATTATATTGGATTATATAGTAATATTCTATTCTATGTACATCAGAGAGCAGTTGCGGCGGCGAACTTTGCACCTGTCGGCAGGTGGTACTGCCCTCTTTACCGCGCACGTGCCGTTCAGATTACTGCCAACTGTTGTTTTTTTCGTCTGCCTTCATGGACGTAATGCCCTGCAAGTCAATTCAATAAGAACTTGCTGTGATTCAATCTTTAATATTTACCTATGCCAACAAAATACATAATAAGGAAAAAATACTATTACCAAATTACGCTTTATTTTATCGAAAATCACGATTTATCGGTCGTTGCTGATATATGCTGTAAAGAGAGTGCATTATCTGCTGTACTATGGTTGAAAGTCCGGTGCTATCTGTAGTCAGATAGGTAATTTCATAAATACCTGCATTTGATAGATATATGTACTAGAAATGATTTTAAAACACTAAAGCAACAGGAGGATACAAAACAAAAAAAAGAAATGTGGAAGAATTTAGAATTATGTATTATATAATAATATAACTGACGTGTGGCGTGATCACAAGTGCTTAAAATATCAAATGTGCATAGGTAGGTCCCCCCCTCCTAGGTACCTGATATTATAATATGTATCTATCTGTCATCTGTGTGACTTTTTATTTAGTTAAATGCTATACTTACCGGTTTATTGAATTTAGATTCTTATATAAACAATACATAATTGAATTCTGGTAATAAAACTTCAGTCTGTGCTGTAAAGCTTTAACAAGAATGACATTAGGTAATGGGTTCATTATAATAACATTTAAACCCACATCGAATATATGTACTTAACCCTAGAAAGATAGTCTGCGTAAAATTGACGCATGCATTCTTGAAATATTGCTCTCTCTTTCTAAATAGCGCGAATCCGTCGCTGTGCGTTTAGGACATCTCAGTCGCCGCTTGGAGCTCCCGTGAGGCGTGCTTGTCAATGCGGTAAGTGTCACTGATTTTGAACTATAACGACCGCGTGAGTCAAAATGACGCATGATTATCTTTTACGTGACTTTTAAGATTTAACTCATACGATAATTATATTGTTATTTCATGTTCTACTTACGTGATAACTTATTATATATATATTTTCTTGTTATAGATATCGTGACTAATATATAATAAAATGGGTAGTTCTTTAGACGATGAGCATATCCTCTCTGCTCTTCTGCAAAGCGATGACGAGCTTGTTGGTGAGGATTCTGACAGTGAAATATCAGATCACGTAAGTGAAGATGACGTCCAGAGCGATACAGAAGAAGCGTTTATAGATGAGGTACATGAAGTGCAGCCAACGTCAAGCGGTAGTGAAATATTAGACGAACAAAATGTTATTGAACAACCAGGTTCTTCATTGGCTTCTAACAAAATCTTGACCTTGCCACAGAGGACTATTAGAGGTAAGAATAAACATTGTTGGTCAACTTCAAAGTCCACGAGGCGTAGCCGAGTCTCTGCACTGAACATTGTCAGATCTCAAAGAGGTCCGACGCGTATGTGCCGCAATATATATGACCCACTTTTATGCTTCAAACTATTTTTTACTGATGAGATAATTTCGGAAATTGTAAAATGGACAAATGCTGAGATATCATTGAAACGTCGGGAATCTATGACAGGTGCTACATTTCGTGACACGAATGAAGATGAAATCTATGCTTTCTTTGGTATTCTGGTAATGACAGCAGTGAGAAAAGATAACCACATGTCCACAGATGACCTCTTTGATCGATCTTTGTCAATGGTGTACGTCTCTGTAATGAGTCGTGATCGTTTTGATTTTTTGATACGATGTCTTAGAATGGATGACAAAAGTATACGGCCCACACTTCGAGAAAACGATGTATTTACTCCTGTTAGAAAAATATGGGATCTCTTTATCCATCAGTGCATACAAAATTACACTCCAGGGGCTCATTTGACCATAGATGAACAGTTACTTGGTTTTAGAGGACGGTGTCCGTTTAGGATGTATATCCCAAACAAGCCAAGTAAGTATGGAATAAAAATCCTCATGATGTGTGACAGTGGTACAAAGTATATGATAAATGGAATGCCTTATTTGGGAAGAGGAACACAGACCAACGGAGTACCACTCGGTGAATACTACGTGAAGGAGTTATCAAAGCCTGTGCACGGTAGTTGTCGTAATATTACGTGTGACAATTGGTTCACCTCAATCCCTTTGGCAAAAAACTTACTACAAGAACCGTATAAGTTAACCATTGTGGGAACCGTGCGATCAAACAAACGCGAGATACCGGAAGTACTGAAAAACAGTCGCTCCAGGCCAGTGGGAACATCGATGTTTTGTTTTGACGGACCCCTTACTCTCGTCTCATATAAACCGAAGCCAGCTAAGATGGTATACTTATTATCATCTTGTGATGAGGATGCTTCTATCAACGAAAGTACCGGTAAACCGCAAATGGTTATGTATTATAATCAAACTAAAGGCGGAGTGGACACGCTAGACCAAATGTGTTCTGTGATGACCTGCAGTAGGAAGACGAATAGGTGGCCTATGGCATTATTGTACGGAATGATAAACATTGCCTGCATAAATTCTTTTATTATATACAGCCATAATGTCAGTAGCAAGGGAGAAAAGGTTCAAAGTCGCAAAAAATTTATGAGAAACCTTTACATGAGCCTGACGTCATCGTTTATGCGTAAGCGTTTAGAAGCTCCTACTTTGAAGAGATATTTGCGCGATAATATCTCTAATATTTTGCCAAATGAAGTGCCTGGTACATCAGATGACAGTACTGAAGAGCCAGTAACGAAAAAACGTACTTACTGTACTTACTGCCCCTCTAAAATAAGGCGAAAGGCAAATGCATCGTGCAAAAAATGCAAAAAAGTTATTTGTCGAGAGCATAATATTGATATGTGCCAAAGTTGTTTCTGACTGACTAATAAGTATAATTTGTTTCTATTATGTATAAGTTAAGCTAATTACTTATTTTATAATACAACATGACTGTTTTTAAAGTACAAAATAAGTTTATTTTTGTAAAAGAGAGAATGTTTAAAAGTTTTGTTACTTTATAGAAGAAATTTTGAGTTTTTGTTTTTTTTTAATAAATAAATAAACATAAATAAATAGTTTGTTGAATTTATTATTAGTATGTAAGTGTAAATATAATAAAACTTAATATCTATTCAAATTAATAAATAAACCTCGATATACAGACCGATAAAACACATGCGTCAATTTTACGCATGATTATCTTTAACGTACGTCACAATATGATTATCTTTCTAGGGTTAAATTATAAGTATTGGGGAATTAGTCAATGGATTGTTGTTTTATCAGTATGCGACGAGTGGGTGGAGGGCGGCGGAGCGGCAGTCAGTCGTTTTGCATTGCAAGTCAGTTCCGAACCCGCGCGCGTCCGCTACTCGGCTCACTCATTCTTCAGTCACACGGCAACACTCGCAGTTGCGCCACAGCTCGAGTGCGAATGGACTAGGTTCATCACTCTTTCCGGTCGCTTTATTTAGTTTATGAAAGTAACAAGTAGACATTTTTTTGTTATCTTCATGTTTGTTATATTCCTTTCGGATTTGCTGTGGACAAATCGGTTAAAGTAGATAGTGAAATTGAAAGCGTCGGTGTGCATCCACATCAGGCGCGTGCTGTGTTTAAGTTCCTCTAACTGCTTATGGCATACAGAATGGCGAAATACCGCAGGTACGATTAGTTCAGGCGTGTCATCGTTCACATTATCTACACCAGTCTATGAGAATGACGAGACGCCCACATTATTTCTGACGGATACAGCTGAGTCAAATTCAAGTTGCAACTATGAAGTATGAATAATGCATGATCTACATCTGTGCTCTTTGGTTATAGTCTTTATGAAATACGTATAAAGCAATAAGATGCATCGATAAATTCGATGCACATGAACACGTGGTGCGTAAAGTAAAATGGCGGCGAGCGGCGCTGCCGCCGCCGCCCGCCGGTAAGCGGCCCGGCCCAGCGCGTTCATGAATCACTGATACAGAACGCGCCGGCATCGCCAGCATTCATTTTGTTGGATTTATTGATAACAGTTTTAGATGTAATCATTAATGCTTAGTCGGCTACCTAACTAGTTATCAGGTACCTACATCTCATAATGATTCCTTAGAAGATTTAAAAAAGAAATTAAGTGACAGGAAGACAGAAGACTGCTTTTATTAGGGAGAATGCAAAATTCCCTTTTACATTTACATTTTTATATAACTTAGCATTCTCCACTAATTTTCCATTCCTATCATGCAACCTAGCCTGTAAGTTGCAACCTACCTTAAACTATATTTATATTTATGAGCAAATACTTTTGTTTACTAACTGGTAGTGATTTTAATTATCTAGTAAGTAATACATACATACATTGCATACATTTATTTTTACAAAATATTCAATCTTCTGTGTGTCGGGACTTATATTAGTAATTTAGTACCTAATTATTAACTTAAATAATATATCGTTAGGTAGGTTAGGTACCCCCCTACTTTGTGTTAAAATTAAATTTATTTGGCGCAACAAAATTAATAAGTAATAGTTTAAGATCGTGTAGGTTATTGAAATAATAAATAACTGTAAACAACAATAGTAAATTCACATCGGGACCTAATTTTATGGAATTCCAGATAAAAAATATTTGTACCAATCGCCATAGGCCAATCGTAGTTAGTTTCAATAAAATAGCAATTTAGCCTCTAGCGAAAAATAAGTCTAAACAGGTCTTAATCCTAAGTTGTATTTACATAGAGATGTTTCTGTTAGTGTTGTTCCTACTTAAAACAAATCGATGCGCGGAGATATTGATTCACGAGAGTGGAATGACCTTACAACGACCACGTTTATAAACTAAATATTGCTAGTATGCACGATATTATTGGGTTAGTATTAATAGTAAACGCTTTATCCCGAATTTATTTATTTAAATTTTTTTCCTATGTTTAAGGGTTATGTAACATTTATGATTTAATAGGTACAAATACAAGGTAACCTACCCGAACAAGTTAGTAGGTATACTATATGATACCAACCGCTGGAGTTACCTTATTAGGACCCCATTTTTATTTATTAGGGTAAAAACTGGTTTTATAGATACCTACCACAGTTTTCTCGTTATTTATTAAATTATAATATAGTTATATAAACCGGTGTAGGTCGTTTATGTAGATATCAAAATACTTACCAGACATGTTCCCGAATTATATTTGAATGACATAATATGACAGGATTAAAAAATACGTTATGAATAAGATTACGACTAGCAAAACAACAACGAAACACGAGCAGTTCGACTGTTGTGTTATTCTGCAGCCGCAAAATATGTACGATCCGAGCCTTAATGTGTAGAGTGAGATACCTAGTGAGTTAGTAGGTAGATACACTACGAGGGGTCATGCAACGAGCGAGTGCAATGGAACGAAGTTGTGAATGGCGTGCGGGGTGGAGGGGAGGGTTGGGAGGGAGCGGCGCCGGGCACGCCATAGCTGCTGGCCTGCCGCCGCCGCAAACGTAGTGACTAGGGCGCGGGTGATGTCATCTCCGGAGCTCCGCCATTTTGTAGCCAATGATACTTGACAAACTCGACTAATAAAATAATATTTTCTCATTATTATAAATCGTAAAGGCCTTTCAGAACCTAATTAACAAATCATGAGAATGAGCAAGTTGACTTGTTAGAAGGATAAACCCTCGTTACGCTTCGTTATTAAAAATATTAAGTAACCCAACTGTCACTATCTATTTCATTATTACGAACATAAAATCTTAGAAAATAGCCTACAGCGTCTAATTACGTTTAAACGTTACACACGGTGTACTATATTACCAACGACACAGTGGTAATTGTACTAATTGTAAGTGAACACTGTTAGTGTTTCAGGGTAATTTTACTGATTGATAATAATTAATTAAAGAATTAGGCAGCATACGAGATTGTTTTTATTTACGATTATAATTCAGAACTTCAGCGATATCGAGTGTTAACTTAAAAATATTAAATAACACCAAAATAAAATAACTATTTGATTGAATAACTTTCTTTGCGAAAGATATTAAACTACTAACTATTAACTTAAATAAAAAATCATCCGCATGTTCATCAAACGCTGTACAAATTATTTTTTCTTAGCCAATGTGTTGTCATAAATGCTTATTTTTGTTTGAAAATATATTTTACTTCAGTAGAAAAGTTAATTGAAATTAAATTTATTATTCTTAACTGATCCTTAATATTATTATAGTACCCCATAATAAATTATTTTATAAAAATATGTTATGTAGACTTAAGATGATTGATGTAATATTACTACAAGTGGTTATATCGCTTCTCGCAGCCGGTCATCAAAGGTACTGATCAGCGGGCTACCCCTGCATATTCGCTTCGACAACATCGAGCCCCTGCTCTCACAGTATGGCAACGTACAACATTGCGACAAAGCGAACTCGCGCGATGCCAACACCCAAGCGGTGTTCATCACGTTCGAGACGCCGGAGCAGGCGCAGCAGTGAGTATGCTTGCGTCTGAGGGTTTTTTGGGTTGTACTGCTTTGTTCGCACTGTTTTCACTTGGAGCTTCAATATCGTACACACTTGGTTTTGCATGGCTTGATTTGCCTTTCATTTTTGGCTTTGATTTTCAGGTTGTTTACCGGTCGTATTTGTGTGCTGACTAAATCACTAATTGCACGATTACTGAAAAAACGACCAGCCGTATAAAATTATCAAACTGAAATCAAATATTATGCAAGATATATTATTTGTAAAATTTGTTTTTTTCGCAATTCCTAAGCAAGATCTGCCAAGTCGTTCTTGAGTTATCTGGCCTAAGTATGGGTAGCATCACTAGAAATTTAATAGTTATTAATAAGTTAAATAAGGAAGATGATGTCTATTCGATTTTATTATAGCTATCCAGATTAACTTGCATTGAAGAACTGTGTTTTTAGTCATGGTGCTATCTCATAAATGAGTTATTACTTAACGAAACATACTGCATGGTCCGCTGTTTACCGGTGTTGCTTCGTAAAATATGTGTGTACAGAATTGTCAAAAACACGAAATGTTGTTACAGAGCGATCAATGGATTGAATGGATGCGAGCTGGAAGGTAGTCGGTTGAAAGTTGAGGCGGCTGAGCAGAACACTCGCGGTGGTAGGCGCGGACGCCCTGGCGGCGGCCGTGGCGGCGGCGGCGCCACTGGTGGCGGCTCGCGCCCCACTGACTTCCCTCTGCGACTGCTGGTGCAGAGCGATATGGTCGGCGCCATCATAGGTCGCCAGGGAAGCACCATCCGTCTCATTACACAGCAGAGCCGCGCCCGAGTTGATGTCCACCGTAAGGACAATGTTGGCTCTCTTGAGAAAGCTATTACAATTTATGGCAATCCTGAGAACTGCACTAATGCATGCAAAAGAATATTGGAGGTGATGCAACAGGAAGCCAACAACACCAACAAGGGGTATGTTTATTATATATAATAGCAAATAATATTTTTGACAATAAATAGCACAGATTACTAATTTTGTTCAATTTTTCAGCGAGATCTGCCTCAAAATTTTGGCTCACAATAATTTAATTGGTCGTATCATTGGTAAAGGCGGCAACACGATCAAACGGATCATGCAAGAAACTGACACCAAGATCACCGTATCTTCTATTAATGATATTAACAGCTTCAATTTGGAACGCATCATTACCGTGAAAGGTACCATTGAGAATATGGCTAAAGCGGAGTCACAAATTTCAGCCAAATTGCGCCAAAGCTATGAAAGTGATCTGCAGGTACATAGCAATCCTTCATATAAGTGTTGCTCATGCTTTCCATGTGTAGGTTTTTTGTTAAAAATCTTCTATTTAATTCCAGATGCTGGCGCCGCAAAGCATCATGTTTCCGGGACTGCATCCGATGGCAATGATGTCTACTGGTCGTGGATTCTGTGGCGCTCCTCCGCCGTTCCCGCCGCCTATATATGCTCCTCTGCCGGGCCAGGGCGGCGCGCAACAAGGCGCTGGCGACTCACAGGTATTTTTTTGAGATTTGCGTTATGTCCTTAGTTCACATACCTTAACTGTCGTATGTCTTTGTCACACGGTTGATGGAGAGAATTGTACTATTAGACCATATTTTAAGATTTTTTGTTTCGTTAAGTATTTGATGTAAAATTTATATTATTTCATTATAGGAAACTACGTACTTGTATATCCCTAATAACGCAGTCGGCGCAATTATTGGCACCAAGGGATTGCACATTCGCAACATCATTCGATTCAGCAATGCATCCGTTAAGATTGCACCGTTGGAACAAGACAAGCAAGGAGAAAATCAAAGCAATCCTCAACAGGAGCGCAAAGTGACCATAGTCGGAAGCCCTGAGGCTCAGTGGAAGGTAAATGTTTTTTAAATACAACAACTATTAGGGATTGTACTTCTATTTTTTGTTTAAAACTGTTACTAATTTACATATTATAAACATTCCAGGCCCAATATCTCATCTTTGAAAAGATGAGAGAAGAAGGTTTTATGTCGGGCTCTGATGATGTGCGGCTGACGGTTGAGATTGTGGTAGCATCGTCCCAAGTGGGCCGCATCATCGGCAAGGGAGGCCAAAACGTGCGGGAACTGCAGCGTGTGACCGGATCGCTTATTAAACTTCCTGAACAGCCGCAACAGCAGCAGCCCGGCGGGCAGCAGCAGGACCACGACACAACAGTGCACATCGTCGGGCCCTTCTATAGCGTGCAGGTATGAATACATTACACACGTCTACCTCAATGGTTATATAACATTTATGTCAACATTCTTGAAAGAAGCCATGATTACTCAAGTGTGTTTAGTATTTGTGTTGCAATGCCAAAATATGAAAAAAAAAATCTGCTTTAATTGTCTCACTTTGTGGGTTCAGACAGTTCTGCATAGGTTTGTTTGTAGAGGTTTTATTAAATTACAAGTAATTTAAACAAAATGTTGTAGCCTGGTAGTCGATTTATTGATAAAATGAATAAAGAAGAGGTCGAAAAGTACGGAATATGCCAATTCGGTTGAAGACTGGTTCTCATGCTTATGCGCTTATTTTCGAAAGTAACTGGACGAAGGAGCAGAAGGAGATAACGTTGAAAGTTGTTGTGTGCACAAGGACTAAGAAGATCAAATTTAACCAAAACCACTATGCGATGATTGTGAATACAGCTTGAAAGGTGCTGCCTCGAATGGAACATTTGCCTTAAATATATCGAGGCTGCCTTGATTTTACCTATAGGCATTCATAAAAAGATTTTCTATTAAATTGCGCACTGAAATGTTTCATTCTTACCGCTAAACAAGTTATGTAAGAGTCGGTAACGTCACGGGTCGAACATTGAAATGATTAATTTACCTCCATCACGGATTCAATGGTCGACGTAACTCTACATTACCAGCGAATTATACATGTGAGCCAACTGTGCTCTTGGTGTACAATATTGTAGAATCTGAAACGACAAAATGGCGATTTTGAACCAATCAATAAATTGTCCTTATTTATGATTGATAAGCCATAGGAGGACTGAGCAGTTTGAAAGAAAAACAGAAAAGAATAGAATTAGGAGCATAATTGAAACAGAAAAATCCGCGAGATTTGGCCGACCTGCTTTTGCCCAAAATCTTAAGTTCATCAAAGTGAAAAGTAATTAGAACAGAGAAACTTATGAATTCGAAGCATGAAAATCGGCTAGAATATAAGCATACACATAAACGTTTTACGGCTACAGATGCGTACGAAACAGAAGCGTTACCACATAATGTCTCAGTTACTAAATGTTACAGTATTGTTTGAATGGTGATAATGTTATCTAGTAATGTCACTAACTGCAAACCGTAATATTTACCTGTATTTTAATCCGAATATTAGCAAATGCGAAATAATTATTTTATAAGATTTTCTGGTGCAGTGTGTGATGTATTTCACATAATATAAGAATACATGTAGTTACAAGTCCAAACTTTTATACCATATATTGTTCATTGAAATCTGTAATTTAAGAAGATAAGGTGCACGACATGTTTTCGAAATGTCAATAAGATAAGTATATAATTTAACTAATTGCTGGCGCAATGCGAACTTGTACGATACATTTAATGTTATATTCTCGACTCACTGTGGCATAATAAGATATTTACGTTTTGTAGCGGTGTCCTGAAGCGGGATGAAACATTGTCGAGACCTTGAGCCCTGTAAAGGATACAATCCTCAGTGTGAGCCAAAGAAATGGCATCACACCCATGGCCATGCCAAGTTATTTTTTACCTTTGATGCTAAACTATAGGTAAGTTACTCAAGTATTAAATTACTTAGCGAATGTATAATAAATAAAATCATTATTTTTGAAACCTCTTTAATTTATGCTACGCCTAATTTTTATTGGACTATGTAACTACATGTATTTTAACACATTACATTAAGTTCGGGGTTTATAGGTTTAGTTGTAAGTTATAAGATACACAAACTATTTGAAAAACGGTTCTAATCTATCTCAACTATTAGTTAATAAGTTTAGGAGAACAACTCGTAATCTTGAGCTTCTTTCCACGTGCCGTGTATGTTGTATTTTTAAATCATGTCCTATTTATTGTATTTTAATAATAAGGCCTTTAGCGAATTTATTATAACAAATGTTATGCTATGCACGAGTTACTATAACTCAATCCATGGGGATCGAGAAAGATAATTAATGATAAAAAGTAAGTTACAAAGCTTAAGTCCATTTGTCGGCAAAAGAAGTAACTAAATTGTCTATTTATATTCAGTAAAAAAATGCTGCATTGGGTTATATCAAATCAGCACAGAAATAATTCTCAAGTTTCTTAAACGAATAGAAGTTCGGAGAAACGTAATATTATTTTTTTATCATTAAAATATCTATACAACACTATGAACATTCGACAGTGGGTGACATAGTGTAGAATAATTGTTCACACAAATGAATAATGATTACTTGCGGAATATTAACCAATGCTATTGTGCGAATAAAACAAAAGTAATCACGACTGAGTTGTTAATTCCGATGTTTTGTATGATGTTATCAGTCGGCGCAGCGACGCATTCGCGCGATGGTTGCACAGGCGAGCGCGCCGGGCCGCCGCCGCGCCGCTCAGCCGCCGCCGGTGCCGCAGTAAACGCCTCCACTCCGCCGAGACCCCCCGCGCGCCCTCAGCATCACCTCTCACCCTCGCCACCCCGTCAGCTCGGGCAGCCTTATCAAGCGGCCGACCACCTCACGCCGATTCTTCTTACTAGACCAGCTTAAGCATTTTCAAGTTTATCTATCCGCGTGCGGACACTTCAGGCTGTCGAGTTGGCCCAACATATATTGTGTCCAAATGTTGTTGTTGACGTAATTCTATTATTGTAGTGAATTATAATTAAATCTATTGATATTGATCCATATTTTATCCCGGGAATTATCTATGTTGATCATTAATATTTGAATATATATTATATATATAATATTATTCATATACACTATTTTTTTAATGATGATCGTAATAATTGTTATATTGTTTCATACCATGTTATTCTACTACAATTTAAATAGTTGTCATAGATTGCAATAGTTATCGATTATGTTCTCTATACATAATATATACAAATGTTAATAGCCATATCTATAGTCATACCATTCTATATACACACAAGAAGTGCATATTATGTTTTTGTTATGAAGTAATAGTTTAATCTGTTAAAATCACTGCACTATACTGTTAAATATAATAATTATTTGAAGGGTGTGTGGGAAATAGCCATCTGGGAAAGAAAATAAGACGACGTTGCTTTAACGAGGAGGCTCATTGGACAAAACGGCTTTGCAAAGTATATTGTAAGAAAATTTCTTTAAACGATACACGGAGTTTCTGCATGCATGCTGCTGAGAATGTGTCGTACAATGGTTTCTATTGAACTGATGTGTGTGTTGGAGTGAAGTAACTAATCCAAAGAGTGAACGCCGATCGTGTCGAATCGGCCTGACGAAGTGACGAGCCTTGACTAGACTAGGCGCGATGAGGCCGGAAGCGCTTCGCGCCACGTGTCCCGCGCCCGCTCTCCTATCCACGATAAGGAGACGAGGATCTACCTAATTATTATCGACTTAAATATTTTTGATATAATAGTAATTGTTGGAGAGTAAGGAGTAAACTTATGAGTTTTAATTTGTAAGTAACATTTGTTGATCGTTTTCTTTGTAATTTTGTCTTTGTTAGCTTTATAATGTTTTCTTGTATTGAAAATGTAATACAAACTTCGACATTTGAACGACACCGTAGCGTTTAATGGTGCGAGTATAAACGTCGCGTCGGTCGTATTGTTCGGTTCTAACGTGATATGTTTTATTATTCAGTTGTACGATTTGCGTTATCATTGTGCCAAGTGAGATAATTTAAAGTATGAGAGATTAAGATTAAGTGAATAATATCAAAATTAATGAAAAGCTTAGATATTTATATGTATGTATAATTGTGATAATATATGGAAGTTTTGGCAAAAATGTTACTAAGAATGTTTCACATTCTTATTTCCATTTTCTCAATTTTTAGGTTAGATTATAATAAAATTATAAATTGTAAGTCGTGAAGACGACCGTGGTGACGGCGCATGGTTGTTGCGTGCGCCGCACCGGCTCCGGTCTTCACCAGCTGATGTCCCGATACTTCAACACTTATCCGTTAACATCCTGATAACACGTCTGTTTCATGTCCCAAATGCATTAAAATAATTTTCAATTCATTAAACTTGAATGACGTAATATTTTCTGCTCCAAGGTTTTAGTGCTGAATGTATAGGGTACACATGCATGCTTACCGGAGATTAAAATGAAGAAAATTGCCTAATAACTCTGATGACAAATCAAAGTTATAAAGATTTAGGTACCCAGTTGCGTCATTTTGCGTATTTTTAAACATCGCGTTTTAGCTTAGCTTTGCATTGTTAAACTTGTTATTAGGTAAAAATTTTGGGTAACATAATACATATGTTACATGAATGAATTTGATAAAGATTCAGGTACCATCAACAAGGTCTTCCGATAGATGAGTGCCAAACAAGAAGGAAATCTATTGCAACCTTTATTTTGCTTATTGAATATTCGAACGGTGTCGAAGTTAATTTAGCTCAATGCGATAGTCCATAGCAAAGTAACTGTATATTGAGTTCCACGTTATATGATCCAGACTTGAACAAGGTTTATGGCGATGCATTTTCCAAGACTGTTTGTAGTCTCTATCGGAAGAATCTTTTATATCAACTATATTTTCTTCATTTCCATAACTGATAAGTGTCAATTCATGACATTTTTTTTGTAAAACTTACTTCGGTATTTATGCATATTGGTGCGACCAATGATATAATGTATAGAAAATAAGGCATATATGTTACCAGAGCACGGATTTTGAAGACCTAAAGGTTCTTTCTATTCGGGACATCTTGTCTTTAGTCTGCATCGATCGTTCAAATTATAGCCATCTCTTTACTTACGTGCTTCTTCCTATCTTTTGTGCTTTATTAGTGCAACTTGTCAATATTTGAACATTAAATACATAAATATATACCAGCGCAGGCAGATTTTAGACGTTGGTATATGTTTAAGGGTAACTTATCTTTTATACAATATCATTGGGTGCGACATTGCTAGTTATATTTATTAATTTATTCGAGAGTATTTTCTTTTATGCATTATGTTTTGAACAACACAAAATTCTTTTGTGTTTAATTCCAATAGTATATAATCTTAATTATAATATAAAGTATTGTTATGCAATTTTGTATTGCTTCCACATATTATTGAAAATAATCTCACATTTGGCAAATAACTCCTTATAGTCAGTCGGAAAACAACGTGCTGTAGGTGCTTTATATTCATCGACATACTATGAAACCACTTATAAGTACGAACCGTGGATAGATACAATTATATCGCCGTTATAATTTTATGATTTATTCTTTAAATAACATTTTCCTTATATCTCAATTAATTCTATAAGAAATATATGCTACAATGTTAATGATATACCTATTTCTCCTTAACTCAGTTACTGTTGATTATTGAAACTGGTAATATAGTTGTTTTTAATTGTATTTTATATATTTATATTTACTATAATGAGAAACTAATCGTAAATTTATAACGGCTTAATTTTAATGTGACTAATCCGTCTATTATCTTTAACGGTATCTTTATTTAGTACGAGAACAATATTCACTATAGTTTTTATGTACGTGAGTTCCTTTACACGCTACGGATAATAACTGTGCGCGCTTGTATATAGCACACAAACACACATGAGTCTATTGATATGTCAATATCTAATGGTATGAAAAATTTATTTAATTTTTACTAACATATCAAAATAACTGGCTATGATCAGAGCAGTGAGAGCAAACTAAACTGCACTGTGCGCCCTCATAGAATGGCTTCGTGCAGGTGCAACTAATTGTGATTGGATTTTGTTAATTGTCCAGAATCAAAGTAAATAATAATGTGTGTCTAGTAAATTATGTAATATGCGTGCCAATGCTCGCTAACTTTGTTACTCTCCACAATAGCTGTATCACTTATAAACTGATATGCCAAGAAGTAGTATATAAAGTACCAATTACTATTATCGACGTTCTACAATGTTGAGTTGTCTTACTATAAGGCTCTGAATTTATAATACTGAACTTCTAATGTTAGGAGTGTTTAAAATGGTTGACGCTAAAATAGCGTAGTCGTCAGGATACTGGAACGAATCCTATTGTATATCAGCAAATAATTTTACATTCCATACTTCACGAAATAACACCTTTTGCTGAAAGACCGACCATCTGCAATTGAATATTTTTAGTAAATTTACTAAATTATGATATCATTTTGCGCATTAAATGTTATTACTTAAATACGGTACGAGTGATAAATATATGTGTAGATGTATGCAAGCTATTGTTTCGCTAAAAAAATGTATGCATTATCGGTATTTGGATGTCTTGAATTAATGTTAGAATTCATATTGGTGTAACATTTCCACTCGTAAGTAGTTAATACAATATTTCTGGACAAGAGAAATTGGCTTGTTTCTTGTGTTCAATATCGGTCAATAGCAGCAGGCTCCGTTTGACCGACTATTGTCCGACACAGACAGCCAGATTCCGCTTGCATCGGCTATCAAAATGGAATATAATATACGGTTACTTTCACTGCGACAGAAAGAGTGTACATATAGGCATGTTGTTTATTCCTTCCAAATGTAAGCAAGAGAGGGTACATTATGATTTGTAATGATAGGATGCAGAAATAGTTTTAGTTGATTATTGTATCGTTGTGAAGTAGTTTAAGTTGATGTAGGCGCGAGCGGCGCGCGGCCACGAGACTGAACTACACCCCTGCCGTCGCGCCCTCGCGCCCATTACTTACATGTCATTGTCGCTAATATTATTATCATTCTTGTTTGATGGTTCTACTGTTATTTACATTACATTATAATTCTTTCTCGTGTGTGTAACCACTATTTTGTGTATTTACGTGTGAAAGGATCTATTTCATTTAAATGTGCATGATTGTCTTTTTGGATAGTATCTAATATGTGTATGAAAATATCAGCAGGATATTATGAATACATTTTTGTTTTTTCGAAAGCCTCGAGCACACATTGCATTTTTTTTTATTCAATTACTTGTTAGTTTAATTTAGTGGGGAAATGGAGCACTCATTCTGTTGTTCGTATGTTAGATCCCCTCCAGTGTATGCTAAAGAAGTTTACCGAGTCTATAGTAATAGTGTTTATGTATGTCGTATGTATTTATGTACCTTGCTGGAGCATGTATATCAGTGTGTAGCGTGATCACGTGGCGGCCGGGCGAATGTACCGACTACACAGCGGACACGGCGGGACGGTGCGACAGTAGCGACACCGTTTCGCAATACTCGTTTCGTGGCGTCCGCCACGTGAAATATATTTAAAAAATAACGGGCGTACATACGCGATCTCATGAGGCGGGACCCACAGTATGCGTTATTTTTGTTTAGATATTGGGGAGCTGTTGTTGTTGCTTCTCAATAGAAATGTATCAAGGTCCAATATTCATTGATATATTGTTTATTTTCACTATACTTGCAGGACATACATAGATCACCGCAATTTCTTTAAATTTGTACTGTTATTTTTAGAACCATTTATAATTGGTATAAGTTCTGAAACTAATAACTACCTCAATATTACTAAATGAATATGATAATTATCTTTGTGCATGTTTTTGGGAACTGAATTTAAAATAATACGAAAATTCAATATAGTATAAGATTGCTATTTTAAACATAGAAACAGAAAGTTGTCAAAATTAGGTTTCTTAACGTAATAAAACTGGTGAAATTTAATTGGTTTTTTATTTACGACTCATTAAACTATTTCCTTTGCCTTGATCCCTTCTAATTTAATGCTCCCGGCTTTTCACTAATACCAATTGTAGTGGTCTGGTGGCCCAATGTTCCTCTTCAGACTAGCGTTTCTATTCGCTATTCCGAATTTTATGGAAGGAATAATTCGCTGCTTTATTGCACGAGAAACTAAGCGTTCCCCCTAGTCCCTTGGTAATTCGCTAATCAATCATGCAGTATCTCAGAGTTTGAGACCGCGCTCATAAATATCGTAACTTTATCCCGAAGGAACAAATTCTGATCTTGAAACAGACTAGTTCGTATGCACAGCCCGTAAGGATTAAGAAGCCATATCATTTTTTATTATTTGTCCCACTATCAATTAGCACCAATATTCTGCGTGTCCTTACGGTGAACAGATTTTTGAAATCGTTTCTCAAGGTTAATTAGCAGCAATGTAGCTTATTTTGCAGAACGGATGCCAGATGCCAGCAAAATATAATATCAGTAGTTAGTGCTAAAGTGGCTCCTCAATCTAAACCTCTAGGAACCAGCTAGAACTCGTGAGCAATCCATGAATTATGAAAATGTATCATTTTGCGTATCACCACCTAATCCTCTTCACAATGGGCCATGATCTCACTATTCATTTACTGATTCTTTAGCGTTACGATAAGACGTCTATCGAAGGTGGACATCAAATGTTATTTTTTTTGGAAATAAAACTTATTCTTATTTTTATAGTGTGTATTAATTATTCAGAACAAACTATAGGTACCTTACATTGCTCGTACCTGTGAATAAATACATTCGTTAAATGAATACATTCATTTAACGGTTTAAATAAATGTATTCATTTAACGGTTATTCAGACTCAAAATTATAGCAGTAGGTATTTCCAATTAAAAACAGGGCAATTTACTTTTAGAAATGCCAAAATAATTAACAAAACTAACAACACAAATGACAATACGGCAATATTTTAATTAGCTCTTATAATTATTTACTCAATATGCGCGAAAAAGAATTGTGAAAATTAAATGAAGGAAGAGGCGGTGGTAGATGTTGGCTATTAATCGGAACAGAACACGACTACACTGCTGCACTGTATCAAAGACAACTACGCACTGATTTTTCGACGAATGTGATTTACTGATGTACTTTGATGTACCGATTATTCACGATTACCGACGATGATGGCCGATCATAGAAAAACACGCCTTCTACACATTCGTGCTTGCCTGTAATTATTTCTCATCATGGGCCAATGTGAAGAGGAGCCTTAAAAATATGTTTTTGTAGCGCTAAACATGAAAATAACTATTATGGCTACTCAATAAGTGAACTTCTTTTGGACGTTTGCGTCCATATTCTTGTAAATTCAGTGTTTAGGGTGACCACATTTTGGGGATTACTACAATAAATATTTAGTAATAGTATTTAGTAGGTAACTAAAAATTCCACAGCGGTGAAGAATACTCGTTTGTACATAAATATTTTCATGAACAATCAACAAAGATTTATTCATTTTTCTTACAAGAAACGACTCCCGCCTTAAGGTATCCTTTTGGTCCGATGCTATAGATTTTTTTCCTGCAGTTATTGAAACTGACACAGGCAACTACAAAAAGTCACCTATCTAAGATCGTAATTTTAATATGAAATCAACTTTTTTATTTAAAGTTCTACGACAAAAAGCTTTTGAACTAACTCTAATCTGCAACATATAATGCTAACATATTTTTTGATCAGATAAAAAGTTTAAGAGGTATATAATACCTACCTACCGTAAAAATTCAAGAAAATAGGAATAATTTCAATTTTAATCCAATTGCCATTCATACATCGGCCATTGTAAATATCGGGGCCCAGGCCGTACTAAATTTCCAATATTTGTGTTAGAAAAATGCGCAGAATAATAGGAATAGTGCGAATTTAATCAAATTTGTTACATAATTAGGTAACACGTTAGATGTATAGAAAAACTAAATTAAAGAAAAAAACAGGTTCTGGCCGTGTTGTCAAAAATGCTAAGGTTATAATATGTTTGGTTTTGGTTATTCTAAAAAAATACATGCTGAGCACATGAATTATTAATGGTAAACTACCCAAAGAACTTTAAAAAACATATTTTTATTGGAGACCATAAAAATGGCGTATATAAATTGTTTATGTAATATTCAGAATCGGTCGCCACATCGCGTAGCGTTCCTGATACGTTCAGGGTTGCCGCAGACCACTTCATTTAAAATTAGCGCTTCATAACATCACGTAGTGTAAAAGCATTCATATTTTATATTGATTGTTCTCCACAACTCTTTACATAAAAATACTATTGCATTACTTATATACTGGTTTTAATGGTTTAAAAAGTTTTGAATAAAGATAACGAAGAGACTATGTTATAGTCTAGATTTTAATGATATTGATTTCCCCCAAAGGCTTTATCCCGCTTTATTTTTACATAGCACTGCCACAAAGAGCATTATGAGGGTAAGCGTAACAAAAGGCATTGTTTTCAGGAAGCGGTACAGGAAGTCGTGAACTGCCTTTCAAATATATTTTCATGGTCGTACTTGATTTTCTTCTCGTGGGCTTCTCGAAATCGTTTGACATTAGCATATTTTCTGTTGTGGTTCCTTTAAATTCTTTGAGTAATTCTGATGCAGCTTGTGACATCTCTACGTCTTCACTCGTGTACTTTTCGTTTGTTGCTAGGGTTTGCGAATGACGCAAATTGGATTTGGGAGCGTTTTTTAATTTTTGTTTGATTTTGCGTTTAGAGGTAATTGCACTCGTTACTGAATGAAAGAAAAATGTAACATGAATAGTAGATATGAATATTCTAAAAGTGAAATTGAAAATAAGTTAAAAGAGTTCTTAGTGAATAAAAAGTGTGGTTTCCACCAGCGATTGCAAGAAAGCGTATGGAGAAATGTTTTTTGTTAAGAAACTATTAAATATATATTCAGTTTCCTTAATCTCGAAAACTAAAAACCTAATTACCTTTGGCAATTAATGTAGGCGTAATATCGACTTTACTTTGAATTGTATTTGATGAGGATGCCTTTTCGCTTGTAGGTTGTGATAGTAATGACGTCAGAGCAGACTCATCCCGTGAACTTCTTGTCTGCACAGAGGACATTGATGTAGGTGTGTGGGTCAACGGTCGAGGTGTATTTTGAGATATCAATGGTAATGCCGTTGCTGGAGTATTAGATGTGTGAGTTATGTTCTCTTCTGCACGCAAGGAGGTTACATTGCTCGGTAATGTTGTATTTGTGGCTGATGGTTGTGTGTTTTCTGAAAAATGATTACATTGAAGTGTTAGCTACTTATTCTTGAAGCTTATACTCAATTCTAATCAGATAATGTTTTTTACACACGTTTTATGACTAATGTGCAAGGCAGGATGTGTGCAAGAAAAAATGCTTTAAACATATTGTTAGAACGTAATTTACAATTCAATCTTATTGTTTATGTCGAAGCACTGGCTTTGCTGTTCTCAGCTTACCTGTTTTATTTGAAGATTGGTCATCACTTCCTTGTCTTCGGTAATTTCCTATAAATATTGATGATTAGTCAGTTAAAGTATCTAATTGGTGATGATACACTTGAGTATTTAAGTACTTGTAAGAGAACAACGACCTGTTCACTGAAATGCTCTAGAGCAGAACTATTATGATACCTACTACTAGTAGTTGTACCAGCGTTGAAATAACGATAGAAAATTACGGTTAAAGAATATATAACTAAAAAATAATGGCCTATCTTAGAATTACTATCAGCAGTTGTAACTTGCGCCATCTATCCTACAAATCTATCGAGTCGATTCCATTCCATTGGAAGGCATCTCTTCCTGTTCTCTTATTTTTTCAATCATCAGCTGGTTTCATAATGTCTCGTTCTAAAGGCATGATTTTTGGAGAAAATAAAATATACCTTGGAGTTTTTCTTTCGTCAATGTACTTGACCAGAGTCCAAAGTCATTGATAGTAAGCTCAGAAAAAAACCTATCGCCTAGTTTTCTACACTTATGGTTATTTCTTACCTTGAGGGATAACTGGAGGAGCATCTGAAATAGTTTAATTTGGATGTAAATGGCTAATTATAATCAATTGAGTGTCTGTAATTAGTCGGCAGTTAATCCATTTAGCGTTTTCGCTGTAGAATTAACACTTGATCTCTCTTTTATTTATCGTCACTTTATAGGTATCAACAGTAGTTTACAAGTACTTAGTTACCAAAATAGTAATAATCAGGCATCATTCTTCTTCGGCTGAACCCTGTAAGAAACGAAGACAAGAATTAAACATATGACCTTCCTGCTTATGTACTTTTCTAACGATTTTTTTTTGCATTCTATGATAACGATGTCGCTTTTATTTTCTTATCGATTTATTTTAGTGTTAACGATACTAGTATGTAAATAACGACGTATAACTAAATAAATATATTGGCAATAAAAATAATAGCTATTGGTTTAATTCTAGATAATTTCAATTGGTTTTTACTAATCGAATCTGTCCATTTACAGGTCTTTTATTTATTTGTTTGTAGCGTAAATAGTTGGTACGTTTTCATTTATAAGGGCACTTTATTCAAAGAATATTTGATTAAAATGCCTTTATCAACGTGTCTGATTTTACCCATATTACATCTATTTTAGTAACCGACAAGAGCTAAAGGAAAATGAAACCTAACATAGGGTTAGTAATATTGCTAAGAAGAATTAGGATAGGTAAAAGATAAGTATCTTACTGTACGGGAACCTATAATTTTCATCGGCAGGAAAATTTCTTCGTTGCGGCATTCCAGGGGAAATCTGGTAGCCGGGCATAGGCATGTTAGGCATAGCCGGCCAGTTCGAGTACGGTGGGTTTCCTGGAACCGGCGGAATGGATGCGGAGGCAAGGTTCCCTGCAGTGCTAGCCGCGGGGACTCCGTAGCCCGAAAGGCCATACCCAGGGGCGCCATACCCTGGAGCGCCATACACGGGCAAGCCGTACCCGGGCGGGATATACCCGGGAGAGCTCGTAAGGACGCGCACCTCGGGCATTGTAGACGGAGTCGCTGCTGGCACATCACTTCTTGCAGCACCTGAGAAAAACGTATACGCACTTGTATATGCTCAAGTACTTTTGATTTTTGTTTGTTACCGATAAGCGGCCTGTTGCCTGGCAGTTTATTTGGTCTGTACCTACTACTTAAGTTTGTAAATAATTATTTGTTGCTGTACTTTACCTACCTGGGGAAATGCTCGTTGAATTCTCTGCGGTGCTTACAGGCTCTGTAGCGTTCTCTAAATCGCCTATAGGAGTCGGGCAAGTACTGTTCTCTTCAGTAACATTATCTGCATTGCTTATAACGTAATTATTCTCTCTTAAACTTTTGCCAAAATCTGAAAAGGAATCATTATTATTTAGAGTTCGTAGAGAACAACCAGTACAGTAACGAAGACACTGATCGTCACTGAATCTACCTGATTTTAGTAACTCGACCAGAAATATTGCTTGTTTTAAGCTTTCTTCTTCTTCATCAACATCTAATGCAAAGTTCTCCGCAGTTGCTCCTTTAAAGTTAATAATTATAAAAGAAGCCAGAAAAATGAGTAGATCTGTCGTAAGACTCATAATGTAAACATTTCCCGTCTAACTCAACAATATTTTCCACAAAATTTTATTGTTTTACATTTTAATAACAATGCAATGCAATAAAAATAGCGTTATGACTGAACTCTTAAATTGTTATGTTCAAGGATTTACAATTTGCTGTTGTACAACAAAGTTGTTTGGCACAAATATTATTGGAAATAATGGTTCAAGAAAATATATCAAAATAATTTATTTCTAGTTACAAAATAATATTAAAACTAGAGTAAATGATAGCAGTAAACTTAAAAAAACTAATCTAATACTTATGTCAAGATTAGTTAAGATCCTAGGTAGCATTTGTTTTTTTGCTTTTAACTTTACTATCACAACATTTTGTTCACTCAAGTAACTCCAAACCATGATTGTTAGAACTACGGCCATGTGGTGACACGCCGCCGTCCGGATCTAAGAGTCTATTAGGTCGTCTTGCCAGAAACTTCCCACTTCATTATACGGAGACTGTTGTTCCGCGACCTCTGTCGATACCCTCTCTGCGTACTGCAACAACAAACAATTAAAACATCTCACATTTGCGACGCCAGTTAAAACAAAACAAAAATAATTGTATTAACTCAGGCAAAGAAGTCTTCTAGTTGCAAGTGTTTTTTGCTTATAGGTAAAAGAGAATTACTAATATGTATGTCGGTATAAAACTATCACCCACTTTGAAAGTATGGCGAGGCACAAATCCATTTTTCCTGAAAGCGATGAGAGTCACTGGCTTCGCTCTTTTTTCAAACGGTTCGAAGTAGTCCTGTAAAAGAAAAAATGCAATAATTCTGCGCGAGTAACCCAAGGTTTTTGCTACAGACCTTCACCTAGCATATCAAAAGATAGTAATTAAAGTAGAAGGTAGGTAATTTAATTATACCTTACTAAAAGACGGATCGAATCCAATTGACAGTGTCTTCGCAAGCTTTGTCAAGGATTGTGGTGATCTTAGCAGCATCCTATATCTGGCGTCGTTTTGCCCCCAACCTTGTGGCTGCTGTAAAAATAGAAAAATAATAATTGCGAAGGTTAATTAACTTTGTCCCATGGTGACATTATCTTTCTAGAAACAAAAAAACCAAGTGTACCTAATTAATTAAATGCTATCACATCAAATCTATAGTGATTTGGCCCCCGGAGAGTGGTAAAGCCAGAAAACTGTTAGTAATATCCTCACTATCCCATTCCTAGTGGCGGATTTAGACTATCAATAGAATATCAGCAATCCATGCATAAATATGCTATGCGCATGTCAATTAGAGTATTTTACAGCTTAAAACATTAGTGTTCTTCTTGGAAAAATAAATCATAATTTCCGTATTTATATATAAAGTATGTATATATGTATTATTTCATTCTTTATTTATTCTAATATGTATACATATTGCTCAAAAACAGCTGCTTTTCGCTCCTGGCGGAGCCCCGCGGAGAAGGGATGACTTGTGATTGGCTGATCGCAATTCCGTTGCATTCGGATTGACGATTGCACGAACGGACGGACAGCGAGCGGGCAAGTGGCACCGGGTTTATGAATAGACTAATAAATTTCCGATTTTTTTGAAGAGAATAGGAGTATGAGAATTTTTGGCGAATATGTCCTAAAAACGATTTTTAGCATCTGCTGGGGCACCCCTGGCAAGAATACTTACCTAGGCATTTGCTCAATTTGATAAGGGTTCAGTCCGTCATTGCATATTCCACAAGAACAAAAAATCACGATCTTGATTTATAGTGTTGTTAATTTTGAGACACAAACAGAATCAATATTTAAAACAATATTGGGAACTGTTTAACATGTTTATTTAAGAAATGCGTTGGTTTCATCCCAATTTACATAATTATAAAGCAAAAAAGTCGGTGAGAGTAAAAATATGAAAATAAGGAAGTTACTCACGCGTGACGTAGGTTGATATGAATACAGCGATCTGAAATCTGCTACAGTTGTTATTGGTATGGATGAACCTTCGTTTACCACAGATTTGAAGGTTGTTCTCGGTGGACCTTCTCTTGGTGGCTCGAAGGTTGCTGAAAGAATAAATTACCACCTTAGGCAGGTTTCACAGCTCCCGGAACCCCTGAACAGCAGCGACACTTAGTCAAAGTCAAACTCTTTATATCAATTAGACAAAAAAATGGGGAGAACTAGCAAGAAACTGCATGGTCACTCTTTTTCACTGCCATATAATAATTATCTGGGTTACATTATTATAGTTTCATTTCCTACCTTTACCTATATGAGAACGATGTAACACCAATATTCGGCAAAACAATCAGAAAAAGAGTTAATAGCGCTAGAAAATCGTCAGAACGCGGATTGGTCCTCTGTGGCTTGAACTCACAGCGTTCCCCGTTGGCCATCAATGCATCAGAGCAGTGCGGATCTTCCGAATATATAATAATAATCTCAAAGTAGGTAATGTATACAATACTTTGAGCTGGTGTTTTTAAATAAAGTATAACAAAATTGAAAATTGTCCTGCGGGGCGATGGGCATCATGATGCTTTGCTCATTTACCGATACAGATTGAAAAAACAACATGTTAGTTACTAATAAGCTTAAATGTCATAATAGGTTTAGTTACACATGTCTCATTGCATACATTAAATTTTTACAAGCTCATTTAAAATCGATATCAAGTTCTGATTGTGATGTGATTGTAGTATTTATGTAATGAATTCGGTGACAATACAATAGATATTATAGATATACTCAGACCGCAGCCATGGGAACTCTCACGGAACAACGCGCTCCCGTCGTTTTTCAGTCAGTTTTATTTGTCTTTGTTTTATAGCACATAATTAAGCTTGTTATTTTAATAAAAACTCGCATGTTAAAAACTCTAACAGGCAGCAGGGCCGGATTTAGGGGTCCAGAAGCCTTGGGGTAACAAATTAGTGGAGGCCCCGTTGTCCCACATTATTTTCCAAATAAAATGAACAATTTTGTAGGTAAAAAATATCAAAAGAAAAGATGTTTACTAGGTTTACTAGTTGAAATTTTAAAGTTTTTTTTTCCCGAAGTCTCCATTGTGGAGGCCCTCTGCTTGTGGGGGCCTCGGGGCTTTCGCCCTGGTTGCCTTTCCCTAAATCCGGCCCTGACAGGCAGGTATATTTGACGCACTCCTAACGTGGCCTTGAATTTTCTTATGAAACGTTGTCAAAGTCCCTATAAATAAACTTGGAGCACATCTTTCTAGAAAGTATTATAAAATGAAACACTAGAATACCAGACACCTCACTTAGTTAATATCACGAAGTAGACATTACCCTATGCCAGATTACTTACATTCACATGACACAAAATTAGTCACAGCAGGCAGAAAAGCTAACGTCAAAAAAATATACATTTTGTACTGATTTCAGATCGAACAGAACCGCGCTACCGCGATAATCTGAAGGATGCGAGTGGCGGTGTCGGTCTCTCATAAACCGATGATGCCGTGAGAAATAATTATGTTGACTTGTGCTTGTAAACACAAGTGTTCCGCGGTAATTACCACTCCAATGAAATTCTTCGAAGCATATATGAATATAGGTATCACCATTTCTTTGTAACTCTTAGAATTTCGTTACTAGACGCTTTTACCGGGATCAAATGTCCCTCTGTTCTTGAAAATGATATTCATTGAGTAGAAACATCGTTTTCGATGTGGGTAACAACCGACCCTGGGCGGGCCAAATTCTTATTAAAAATTGGTAAATAAATACCAGAACTGAGTTCTTTATTTAATCAATAATTTCATTATATAATTGAGTTCAACAAGTAAAACAAATATAGATAGTAGATATATTTATATAAACACTTTTTGTTACAGATACTCAATCTCATAACAGTTCAGAGTCAAGCTATAAAAGTACAATTACATAGGTTTGTCTAGGTTGGTCAAGAATGACGTAAAGCAAAACCTCGCTCTCCTTTTCAAGCTGTTTTTGTCATCGTCAAGCGAAATATAGACACAAATTTTAGAACATGTCGTTTTTTTTTTAATTGTAGCAGCCAAGTAAATGTCGACAACCATTAGCCTTGATTGAAGACGCTCGAATATAGGAAATCAAATGAAAAAAGGCACGTGACTTGTCGAAACTAGCTTTCATTAATTTGAAACAAGCGCTTTCCACTAAAGCTAGGGACCACATAAATATAACTTGGGTACAGGCGATGTTATTCTATTTCGTGTAAGTCGTCAGTAATGTTGTAGAAGTCCGTGTGGCAGGGCGCGCGCGCGCAGGGGCGGCGCTGTTCCTCGCGCTCGCCCGGCGCGCACCTGCCCGCCACGCACAGCCGGTAGCGCGTGATCGTGCCGCCGCCGCACGTCACCGAACAATCACCCCATTTGCTCCATCTACTCCAAATCTTACGATTCTTTAACGTCTTATCGTCTTCACACGATTCTGTTTAAATAAATTAATAATCAGTTATAGCTTTTTAAAAACTCTGACTTTCTCTCTCTCTTACTCTAACAAACTTAAGTTTCGTCGTTTATGAGGCATGGACGATACTACTGTAGCCAAATGGTTGAGGTCCCCACGCCAAACCCTCGGAGCGCAATATGTCGCGGGTTCAATCCTCGCGTAGGAAACGCCTTTGTGTGATCCACGAACGCCTGTCTTAAGTCTGGGTGTCTTTGTGTATGTAACTTGAATGTTTCTGAAAACCCCGGAACAACACCCGCATTAAAGATTTCTATCCTTAAAGAGGGAGTCGTTTTCCGGACCGTTGACAAAATTCAGCAGCATCCAATGCAGCATTCAGAGCAAATATAAAAAGCAACTGTTATCAAGATTGTATACGAATGCACAATGCAAAACTATTTATATGCAAATGACGTCGGGGCGTTGCGTAAGGGGTGGTCAAACAGTTGCATTGATTTCATTGACTTTAACCCCACCCAGTTTCACACAGATGCATCACCCTTCCATTTGCCTATTTGTATAGGTAGGTACACGTTTGGAGTGAGGTCGGCACAAAGTAGGTGGACACTAGCCAATAGGCAATACTTGCTGATCTTCGCTACATATGTGTACGTATATTGGGGTGGGGACGAATGATCATGACGATTTCTACTTTAGGTATTTAGAGGAACAGTAAACTGATAGTAGGTGTGGGTACTAAATTTCGAAGTGTAGTTGGTCTGGCACGTGCTCTTTTTTGACCCATTTTTAAATATCATTACATCTACAACATGCAATCTGCCACCCTTTTTTAGTAAAGCCGTTTCTGCCCCACTGCAGGGAAAAGGCCTCCCATAGATTTTTCCATTCTGTCTGATCTATTGCTTTTTTCATCCATTTTTTGTGGTAGATATGTATCCAGTTTACTGCTTTATGTTTGATAGAAAATAGTTCTTACAACATTGAAAAAACAGTTCGAACCTGGTTCAAATTCAACATCCTCAGTTTCCTCCGCTTTTGGTTTCTCTGTCTGCGTCTCAGTCACGAATGCCGGCGACTTCGGTAAGGACCCGCGGTTTTTGTGCTGCTCTTCTCGAACCAGATCAATTAGCTCGATAGGACTCAAGAGTAATTTATCTTCTTTCTTACTTCTATGTTTCGAGTTTGCAAGGCAAGTGATAACTGCTAGTACAAAAGTAATTGTATACATGTTATTATTTCGTATGTCTGCAAATATACCTCTAATGACATTTTGTGACACGTGACAGGAGTTTCCCAGAGATAAAATATTTGAACTGAATAAATTTAAATACACTTTCATATCCATTTCGTGGGTGTGATCACAATGCGCGTTATGAATTGCTATGTATTTTCGCGCACTGACTAAATGCGGTATACGTACTAAGTCAATTCCAGCTCACATTTTCACAAATGATGTTCTAATATGCATTATGCGTAAAATGTTCTACTAAAATACATACATACATACCTATTTTAAGTTAACTCAATCAGGCACAAATCAAATGCTGGTGCTCATTACACAAACATTTGTTTTTGGTGGGAATGGAACCCATAACCTCCGGTAGAGCAGTCTAACCAAAGGGCCAGTGGTGGTGGTGTCTCTACTCGGATTTAAACTTACGACTCTCTGAAAGTCACCTGTTAAACCTTATTTACCTAGGAATATAAAATTCTTTTATAAGTAGATAGTTTCTTAGCTATAGGTAACCTTTGTTATGTAAACCGTGAACAGCTAACAATGTTGCAAAACTATTGTGCCTATTATATCCTATATCTTCGACATTTTGATCCCTGACCTCTGTTTCTACTAAGTATGCACCGACATACAATTTGAACAAAGGTGTTTATGCAGATATTGGAAAAGATTTCAGAAAGCATAAATGTACCTGATTCAGTTTTATGTTTATATCCTTATCTCGATTGCGTTTTATTTCAATGCTGATCTACTTTGTACCTAAACAGAATAGATCTTGAACTAAGATAACTCCAAAAAGTACTAAGTATAATAGATTTATTTGGAACTAACATTTGTCCTCATTGCTCACGTCGATATACTTAGTAAGACTATACTTAGTAAGTATGCACCTACATGAGCCTGGCAACAGGCTTTTTATGAAGTAGAATTTTAGTCTTAATCCTACTTGTCAAAAACAATTTTTTTTTAATCAGCCTGTCTAAGATCCCTCTCACAAAAACCTTCCCATTCTCCTTCCAAAACACTATCTTTTGCAATTGCTACATTCAATGTTATTATATTTCATAGTAATTTATCAAGACACATGGCATGATAAAAAAATATTTGTTCAACAAATTATTGCCGTAAGTACTGAATACAAAGTCCTTGTCTTCGTCCCACCCAGTCCGGCTTTTTTACCCAGATTTGCGGCTAAGATGTGTACTCCAGTCGTAGAGATTGTGTCTCAAATCAAATATGTATATGGAATAGTCAATACTTACTAAATTGCAGGTATAAACCGAGTTCCATTGATATTACAATAGTTTCCTAATGTACATACATCGGGTGTATAATTAGAGCTTGTTGGATTACTGATGCGGAACTGGGCGGAGTAGACCATACATTCAGGCCAATCAGTCTCTTTTCCGCATCAGTGGAAAGAGTGTAAAAAAGATTTCTTGCACTACGATTGGCCATATTTTTACGGTCCGCTGCGTTACTGAATACGTATCCTAAGGCATGGTGGACGGTACACGACTATTATATTTTTGTAAGGCGTATAATCATCGTAAAGAGGCGAGAAAAGAACTAGAAGTATAAGCGCGAATAAGACAGAAATCTGTCATGACCTTTCCGCGCCCTGACCCATCTGTTTAGTATTGCGAAACTTCTTTACGTCTTGCGAGATTTATTTTAAATAATGCGCCCGTATAAGGCTAAGGCTTTTTTTGGCATAATAAGAACTTCGTAATTCGTAAACTGTTCGTGTTTTCTACTATTTGGGATAAGGAAACAGGGTAGAAATAATAAACACACAGACCTTTATAATAATTTATTTAAGATATCTTTTGGTTACACCTTATACATGATCTTTACGACAGTTAGTGGATTTTAGACAGGATTTAAATTTAGTAAATCATTGAAACTGATACCAGAATACAAAATATAAAATGTTAGTTTAACGTGACCAGACATACTAAATAAGTACAGTAACGCGTGTCTACACAATGTCTTACAAATATGTAACTAAATACGTGAATACCACACTTGTCGCAGTTGAAAATTATTTTTACATTCAATTTAACGACATTTAGAACATCGACGAGGTATAACGTAGGTTTCATGAACACAATTATATAAAGCGTATATTTTATTACAACATTTAATCATAACTTAACTTAAACCTCTCTCATTGATCTAATCACTCTCCGAATAAATAATGTGTTTGGTCAGCTAAGGTCAATCGTCGCCAATGCGGTGTCCCGCTGCCTCTAGACAACGTCTACCACTCGAACCCCCCACAAAACATCTACATTATTTTGGCTAACTACTCCCACAGCTTCTATAACATTCACGACTTGCCTCTGCGTGCTGTCTTGTGATTTGTAACAACTTTAATACGCTATAACAGTTTTGTTATCATTATTATTGCAAACGGTTATGTGACTTACTCAGGTACATATTGTAAACCACAGAGTGCAGGCAAATATCAATCCATTTATTGTCAATGAACAGTTTCTCTTTAAAATCTTTTATACATATTGTCTTAAGTAGTTATTATAGTTTTTATGTAATTAAACATATTATAACAAACTTTTAGGTAAGTTTGTAGGTCATGAATGTGTGAGTTTTTTGAAGTTGACAATAAATCGAACGATTGGTGATTACTTTTACTTTCTTCCTTTCAGTATTAGGAAACAATCTACGCAGAACAAGTGTAGGGTTTATTTTAACAAAATGTGTCAATCTTAATAATTTAGTGATATTATTTTGAATTAGGCCCAGATTTATAAAAAAGGTAACATAGATAATGTATACATAGATACCGTATTGTTTTTAGTTGTAACTGCCGAAATGTTCTCATATACGATAGACTGCACTATCACGTCTATCACAATGTAATACATTTGTTGCGTGTAAGTGATACTGTTTATGCTAACACTCTGTTTATGCGTCAGCCTTTTTGCAAAAACCTTCGGTGCACTAACAACAAACGAAAAATATACGTAATGTGTTTTATTGCATAAATTATTTTTATATAGCGTTTCCAGGAGGCCTGTTTTGCAAAAAAGCTGGGTATTGAAGCTAAATCTTTAAGTTGTATTACTTTTGTATGCTTCAAAAGCACGACGAATATACCATGAATCAATGTAATTCATATATTTTGAATTTTAATCTACTTTAACCGTAATATAATTATTTACATTGGGCTCGATGCCATTTGTATATTCAGACTTTTGAGTAATGTCTTTCAATATGGGTATTTTATCTATAACTTTATTTTTAAACATTTTGTTACAACCCCAAAATTTGTTTTAGATTTATACGATTAATTATGATAAGAAGCGCTGGTGAGTTGTCTTCTATACATTTTTATAATATTTCGTTACTTGCATACAGTAATGCATATTATTTTCATGATATAATGTGACCAGAGGTTATTTCTCGTCAGAAATATCTTACATGACTTACGATTATATTTAGTTAGGTGATACTAACTCGTTAAAAATATTAACATTTGCTTCTTTTGCTTACTGTGATGCGTGTCACGCTGTGCTAGCATACACTGTTTGTATCAAAGCATTGTAATCTCCAAGCGAGCAACTAATTAGCCAATAGGCAATATTTTTAACAAGTTAGAAACTTTACAAATGAACATGAAAGGTGCTGGAATATGACCAATATTAACAAGGTGCTAAAACGATTCAAGTGTCTTCAACGAGTAAGTTAATCACCCGATTAGACAAACATCATTAATATAAATATAAGCACTTTGCGCCACGACAAGACTTTATCAACGATACATTATATAATCGGTTCTTTACAGGTATATAACACCATTACACTTCAAAACTATTAACTACTCAGGTCACCGCGGCAATAACGTGGGAATCCACATTGTTTAATTATTACTTGAGATCAAATCAATTAATACAGGTTACACACTAGCGGCTGACTGCCCCTCGCGGCTGACCACTCTTTATTTTGGCCACTCGCGGCGAAACGCTGTTGGATACAAAATGAAAAAGAAAGTGCACAGCCGAGCGTTTCTAGCCACTAGTGTTTAAAGTAAAATAAGTGACATGTTACAATAATGTTTCATTTATCGCGACGGTACTTATGACTACGAACACTAGACTTGAGATCTAAGACGTACTAAAATATTTTTGAGACAATAACATTTACATATCATACTATAAAATGATTTACGAGAGTAATCAAAACGTGCCTGCCTATGTTTGCCAGCGAAATAAACGATGTTAACTATGAAATTCATTAAGGCCTCCTAGTTGACTGAATATTGTATCGGTATTGTTATATCACTCATAAACTCTATTATTGCATGGTTTTTGTTTGCCCGGGTTAGAGGCGAGGTGTTCTTGTATAAGGAAATTATTTAAATGACTACCTTAATATCCCGTTTGCGACGCAAAACAAGTACTTATGTACCTAAGATTTTCATTCACATTATTACCTATCCTATTTATAAATACGCTTGATTTTGTTATGTTCGGCTTGATTCACTCCCGCCTAGACGCAGTTGGGATATGCTTTTGTATATTGCTTTAACATATTCGGCTAAAATTGCTATTATAGAAATCGGAATACTCCAGTTAATATACTCTACGATAAATTATTATGTTAACAGGTACTCATTATAATGAAAGGCACGTGCAGTCGGCGGCGACTGTGTGGAAGTATGCTGTATTATTGGCATGACGTAGCATGCTTATTGTACACTCTGTAAATATAACAACTATACTAAGTACATCCTTATACGAGACCACCCCGCCGAGTCACTACTATCTATTATTATCATTGGTTTCTGCAAGCCAGATTGTGTACACATTGGCCTTGGTAAAATGTCTATTGCCAAAATATATATTAATTTATACTATTCAATCATAAAAGTAAAAAGATCGTATATGGATGCTATCTTAATATTTTCTTTACGAATTATTATCTATACTATTCTATTTAGGTACGGTGGATAAATAAGTTTTTTATTTAAGGCATTCTATTTTAATATGATTCAAAAAACAAGTTAAGAATATAAGTTTTAACATTTTTAAAAGGATTACGTTACATATTACTTATTATCATGTGGGTACTAACTTGCACGTAAATACAAAAGTAACGTTCGGAGGTCTTCGCGCAGACATATACACGCTGCAAAACAAGGTCTGCTAGTGTCAAATCGTCACAAATTAAACATTTACATAACACTATATACATTTAAGAAGTATTTCTACTCGTGCAAAGCACTTGACGATGTCTTAGTCGCGTAAACTTATATTAACAACATATAAATAATAATTCGGAAATAACTTAAAAGATAGGAGAGATATTTTACAATTATTTATCGCTATATTTTAAGGCTACATCTAAAGATAAAAGATTATGACTAGAAATGAGATTTTAAAGATGTTTTACTTAAATACGTGAGTTAACATTTAGAATTTGTATAACACAACACCAATAAAGCGTGCTATTTGTATTATGTTTGTAATTATTGTTCGCACTGAGGTCGATAATAGTCGCTACACTACGCTACGCAACAACCGCTCACCCATCACGAATGTAGCCAATCATTTATAACATACCACGGTACGAGGGTGGATTAAAAATACTTTATAGAACATCGTAAAAATATGTCACAAGAGCGGTTTGCAGTCTATGTCTTATTATTAAGTGTTAAGGGTAATTGTATAAGCTGATTAAAAAATGATATTACTTTTATATTTGTAAAACATCAAATAACCTACTTAGGCACAAACTACATCATATATTTTCTAATATTTAGAATTACAAGTGGTGTTATATGCAAGGGATTAATGTCCCCAAACCAACGCGATTCACAAAATAGACTATTTTAGTGGTTTTCGAAAAACGTTTTAAATTGTTCTTTATTACGATTGTCAAAAATCACTCATATAGCCTATTCCTTACACACAAGCTACTTTCAGTAACTAATGGCAACGAAAATCCATAGTTAGCAGCCATTAGGTTTTGAATAGCGCGAAAACTCGACTATTTCTAAACTAATTTGTACTTTTCCAAATTACATCTACAGCTAAGTTAAGTTTTCAAATATGGAACTTTAGTGTATAATATAATTATGTGTTTTAGAATTCTTTAGCAGTACACACTGTTTCTAGTGGTAGTTGACGTACTTCCTTTTTGAGGTAAGTGGCAAATAAATCCTCATACAGTGAGCGCGGATGTTGGTACATGGCATAATGTCAAATCTCAAAAGTAGACCTAATTCGCTTCACATAAAGTTCTAACTAACTCCTGCAATATTAGCCAAGGAATGTAGGACTAGCGCAAAGCATCCTGTATGACGCATCCACTGGACAGGTAAGGCCTACAGTTCTATAACCATCTACAAAACTTTAATTTTGGACAATTTTGTTTATTGCAGTTCCAGATTATCGTTGCGTTAAGACTTGGTTAATTACTTAATGGACAATCACTATTACATAAATAATATCAATATTGCTTTCTCAAGAATAACCTCTAAAAATATGTTTTAATATTATTTTAATCCACCGTCGTACGTTAAATATAATCTTTGGAACACACACAAGTAAAATGGAACGTTTTTCTTTTGTATATAAATTCATTTATACATTCAAATTAGTCTACTATTAAAATATGATGGGCTATTAGGGTCATTAAAAATGCACCCTACTCCTAATCACATAAAACTCATTTTTACTTGACTAATAAAATGTCATTTTTTAAATATACCTTTTTAAATGATTATGAAAGGGAATTATTTATTAATATTTTATCGAACACTTTTATTTAACTGATTATATTATTTATTGCTATTAAGTTGTACATAATTAACATATTTTAATATTTAACAGGCAGCATGCATCTATAAAATCTTTACTCGACTAAGACAAAGTTGATAAATGTCTATAAAATGATGGCGACCAGTTGGTGGACTGTCCACCGACTGTAAAACACGCAACACAACGAGGCGGACGCAGCAAACAACACCGAGATATGCGATTAACATATATTCACTAATAAAATCACAATAAGTAAATACCCTTAATCTATTCCGAGAAGCCCTGTCCGTGACAAAATACTCTATTAAGCAAAAATATATTAAGGCTTTCATCTTATTGAGGAACCGCTTGTCGCTACAACGAAATTCAACTAATCTTACTTTTAATATGTAATAATAACAAAAATATAAGTGTATATTATACCTACCGTTGGGCTAAATTGTCCTAATGTTTTTATATTTTATATAGCTTCATTAATTAAAAAGTGTGCCCCATTGCCCAGGTTTGAACCCCGAGTAAAAAAGAAACGGGATATTAACAGGGATGTATGCATGTAGCGTAGCTTGGTATCGAATGGGATTCCATTAATTCTGGAACTGATATATTTCTGTTGGTGAACTGTACTACTGTGTACTTTTTTTATAATTTGTCTGAAATTTAGTCGGGTTTATGTTGAGTTTGAGAAATAATTGTTTGCAGTTTAGGTGGGTTGGTGGTTGTAAGCTTACTGCACCCACGAGGCCGGCACCCACAGCGGCTCGGACTGCACGCGCCACGCCGCCTTCAGCAGCTGCGACAGCGCGCTCGCTAGCTCGTCGTTCACAATCTCCTCATCGAACATGTACCCATACAGGAAGTTTATGCGATTCGAAGATCTCAAGATTTCGGAGAACTCTTCATCCTGAAATAGTAAAAAAAAAGCAGTTATATTTGTTTGAGTAAGATCAGTTGAGTTATTAAAAACAACTGCTCTAAGTAGAAGGGCTGTGTTAAATGTGGAGATTTATTAGCAGTTCAAAAGTTTAGGTTACACGCAGCACAAAAATATAATCCTTTAGGAGCAATGGAGGAATAGCAAATGTTATTAATTTTTATTGTTGGATGCGATTCTTTATCTTTTGTTTTGGGGATAACAAATTCGCTTGATGTCATTGCTAAAAAATAATACTAAGTCTTGACTACTTAATAGCAGTTTATCTCGACTTTCATTGTCCATATAAAGGCAAAAATACTTAGCATTTTTTTACAGCTGTCGTGCTTAATTGTTAGTCGAATACATAAACAACGCACAGCAAAACGTCGCTCTAATCATTGTAATTCTCAAGTGGAACGCTACTTAGATTAATACCGTTTTTTAATACGGGCGTAACCGCCTGGCCTATACTACTTTTTTACCCACCATTGTCACTATCTCTCTTAGCGCAAAGCGTATGTAAATGAATTGTATTTGATTGAGAATCACATTTGAGCTTACGTTTTAAATATCAATCAGGGTTTTTGGGGCATATCTGGAATAATAGAGGACATTACGCAAAGCTAGAGCTGCTCGGCGTAGAGTGCGCCACAAGCACATACAGTAAACAAACCGCCATAT
Source organism: Trichoplusia ni (assembly GCF_003590095.1). Lineage (NCBI taxonomy): Eukaryota > Metazoa > Arthropoda > Insecta > Lepidoptera > Noctuidae > Trichoplusia > Trichoplusia ni. The sequence goes on along the minus strand of NC_039482.1, from coordinate 2,497,945 downwards.
TACACATGGATGATGTAAAGAAACAGCTTCGCGAACGATTGGCTTTTGGTGGTTGTTTACTGTATGTGCTAGTGCTTCTCTCTGGTGACGGAACATTGCAGTATTATCAGAATCCTGTATTGGTACTTACTGTAAAGGGTCGCGAGCAGTCCTTGTCGAAGGTGGAGCGGGCGTTGGCGGCGCAGCGCGTGACGGCGAGGCGCTCCTGCGAGGGAGGCCGCACGAACACGATGTAAGGGCGCAGACGGGCCGTGCGCAACATCTTCAGCGCCTGCCAGTGCGGGGACAGCACGCAGACGCGACCTCCAACCAAACGACAAGCTTTCAACTAGCGAATATGAGACTAGATATGAAAAATTAATAGATTAAAAAAATCTAAATAAACACGTTTCTAAATGTCAAACTTTATCAAATTTCTCAGTTATTATAGCTTTAAATTGCATTGTCATCGGGTTTGAAGCTACCTTGAAAATTTCAGCTTGCTAGCTTATCGGAAAGTGCCTCATACGTGCCAGAACGACAAACAAACAAGAAAGTGAGTTTATAAAAACGTTGGAACAATATGAATGTACTAGCTGCCTTGCGGTTTTTCTTTTGTTCGACTCGCGACCCGTATAATATTATTGTAAATAAAAGTGTTTGTAGAATTCCATTTAGAACCGAACTGAGATTTCGAATCATAGTTTTTTAAACTCTTTTCAATATCGAATTTAAGAAAATCTTTGATTAGATATTACCGACATTTAATGGTCGTTTTTTGAAGTCTCCAATTGTCAATGCGTTTCAGAATATACAAAGGTTCTTTTTAACGAAATAAATAATATCTTTATTAATTTAATGTTACAGTACACTGTACAGTATATTATATAATTACAGTACTTAAACTGTTTAAATTAAATCTATGATAGTTATTTTTATCTGGGGCTGCATGAACGATATCGTAATCAAACATGACTTAAATATTCGTAAAACTTAAATGGTCGTGGCGCGGGGCGGCACAAAAATTAAATTTCAGCGAAGAAGTAATTTTTTTCAAAATTTTAAAATTACTGAAGCCATAGAAAGGGAAAATGTCAAAGTCCAATATTATTGTTTCCTGAACCCTGAGACAGACTAGTGTGTCGTGACGTGTCGTGGCACGTCAGAAGCAAATCACTTGCATTCATTTAAAATGGTTAGACTCATTTGTAGGTTGTGGCTTATGGAGCGACACGATATAATAAAATATAGTTTGTTTTCGTCTATATTTTACTTTTACTTGTTGTACGCAAAAGATAAATTGTAATAAAACAATATCTAGAATGTAATTCTCACTAATTTTTTCGAAAGGATTTCTCCCAGATCTTAACATCCTGGACTCTAGGATATTAGATAAGTTGTATTTCTTTAAAATATGTTTAATTGTTTATCATTCAAAATGGTAATAAATAATATATATCGTCAAATACAGTTTTCAACTGATATACGATTAGCGGACTAAAATTCGACAACGCTTTTATAAATTTATGTATCTATAGCGCAAACTAATAGATAAACTAGATTTTGAAGACTTTTAGAAACCAGGCATAAAAGGTTTTCGCAGACGCGCACTAGTTATAGGTATTTTTGAAATATGTTTTACTTTTAGGTTCTACAATGAGCATAATAAATGTAGGATACTGGGAGAAAGTCATTAACCCGAGAAGTTAAAATATTAATTATCACAAATTGTATTAGCAACTTGGTAAAATGAGAGACGAGAGACATTAAATTTGATCGCAAAGGCAGCTACTTTCAGGTAAACAGTTATTATTTAATTTAGCGTAGTTTAGGCAAAGTATCAACATGTCGCGCTATTCCCAACGGACGTCATTTGTTAAACAACTTTTTCAGTACGCAGTCAGTAAATAACACTAGTTACCAGAATTGATGATGGTTTCCACACTTTCAGCGGTCGTTCCGTACAAGTTCCCTTTGTATTCGCCGTGTTCAATGAACTTCCCTTCCGCTATATCTTGCTCCATTTTCTCACGACTCACAAACACATAGTCTCTACCGTTTTGCTCACTCGACTTTTGTGTTCGAGATGTAACTGGAAATGTAACGTAAAATATATTTTACAACTTGATTACGATAAATCGCATTAGGCGTAGCAATTGACTGCTGAGAAATCTTGAAGTTTAAAGAATAATTGTAAGTAGGCATTGAGGTTAGGTTATGGCGCTATAGTCAGGTAGTAGAACTCACATGGCACCGGCGTGACGTACTTGTCGGGGTCGGTGGCGATGAGCCGGCGGCGCAACTCGTTGCGGCCGACCCCGGGCGCGCCCACCAACACCAGGGGCCTCACTAGCCCCGGCCGCGGGTAAAGCCGCGCTACCTCTTCATACGTCGGAATCATTTCCCGATCAAAATCATCATTTTCTGTAATATCATATATAACTTTTTTCACTTTGGGTGTGGACTTGCAAGGTAGGAGTGCGGTGGCCGTCGGTGTCGGTGAGCATGGTGTTTTCGGAGCACAGTCAGAGTTTGCAGCGGACGGACTGCAAAGGGCCGGCTTGCCTGCGCCGAGCATGCAAAATGGGTAAATGATAATGGTAGTGAGATGAACAACAAACATGCAAACAATAAACAAAGGTTACTACATATTCACATGTATTAACGCACAACATAGAAACATTCGCTATTAGCCAATATGTCATTATCGCTCGTTGTAGCAGTATAGTCAGATATATACTGTAACTTACCATCCATTGTTTGTGGGTCTGTTTGTCTTTCATGGATAATGCGACCTTCTTGTAGCGCTCTCGACGGTATTAGCCCTGCTCTCATCACTCTGTCACCTTCTCTTCGGGCTTGCCACCTAAAAAACAAAAAACAATATTAAAAAGAAAACACTTTCAGAAGAAAATAATTTAAAGTTCTAGAACTTGCCAATATGCATCATCCTGGGAAACTATGTGTAAAACATCGCCTTTCTTAAAATCGAGTCCGGCCTCCTTGCACGGTATGTATGGGTCCTCCGAGGAATTATAGTTGAACAGAGCGCGAACTCTCACTTTACTTTCTCGTGAGCCTCCTTTTCCGAAAGATGGTACCAACTTAAATGTAATAGTGCCCTCGGAACTTTGCTGTAAATATGATAAAATTTAAAGAGACGAGAAGTGGGTGACTTGTAGGGTATTTGACTAAATCTTATATAATAAATCTGTTCAGTCCGTCAGAAAGAAATTTTTCACATCAGGAAGTTTAAAAGCACTTAAGATGATGAAATGTACGGTAGTGGCAGCTAGAAACCTCCTTTGCTGGTAAAAAAGTACTGGTATATGACGTCACACGAGATTTAAAATCACTGTATCGCTACATTTTTTCTTAGCGCGATGAAAGAAAAAATACGTAACCAATATTTTTTTTTAATTCTGTCTGATGGACTTAACAATTTTTTTTTGTCAAATACCCTATTAACGTATGTGTATGTTAGATGACGTCGTACCAGTATCGACAGCACGTCGGCCGGCGTCTTGTTCTCCACGCTAATACCGTTGACCTCGATAACTTCGTCTCCGGCGTGTATCAGCCCAGATCTGTCGGCCGCCCCGCCGTGCATAACTCGAGCTATTACTATTTTCCCGGTCTCTTCATCTGTTTTTATTGTTGCGCCCTATCGTACACAACATGTCTCAATATTGATGGCGACAACGTGGTGATCTATTTTTGTTATTAATTTAAACTTCAATCATACCGTAGTCGATATACCCAAGTTTAGGTGATAAGAGAATTATATATTTTCATTATAAGTGATGAAATCATGCCTGGTCAGAGCACGTACTTAGGGTCGATTCGTATGATTTATTGGACTAGATTAAAGAAATAAATTATAATAACAATACACTATGCGAAAACGAAAGACAGGTTAGGTAGATAATAAAAATAATAAACAAGATGTATTGTGTGGGGTATCGTGTAACAAACAAAACATTATAAAAATGATGTGTACTGGACAACACAATACAAATTGCATCGGCATCTAGAGATAGCAGCTAATCATTGTCAACTCGGAGACTTGGCAGCGATGAAGAATAACAAAGACGGAAGAACATCAACAAGACAAATTAAAAAATAGGTGAATGCGTATACGTACACTATGTGGAAGGACGAACATAATCGGAAGCATTCAAATAAGGAGCGAAATAAACTAGACAACACGTTACAATACTTACCACTATTGGCTCTGCACTCTGTGCTCCACCCTTTTAATAGAAAAATACATTCAATATACCCTAAATGTTGCGTAACACTGTGTCTTACTTATAGCCTACCTATAGTAACACAAATCTATTCCTACCCAGTCTCAAGTACACTAACATAATATCAGCGGAACTGTACTGTCATCAACGTACACTTACAAAAATAAATATAATATTTCCAATATATAATATATTATCATAGCAAACACTTTCACCTATATCACAATTTTATTGCGTCCAATAAACATATTTAGCTGCTATTTCTAAATGAATTTACTGCTTTTAATCTTTTAACTGTCAAGTTGCAATATATTATTGATAGTGTTAAATCTTACCAAAGGTTCGTCACTTTTTACTAATTGGACAATTTTGACAGTCTCTTCTTCATCGTCAAGTTCCGGTGGAACATCAGGTAGGTGTGGGTAATAGTCTTTTTGGGCGACAGCATCGTGAGTGCATAGTATGGCCTGGAAATAAAGTAAAACAGTCACGGAATTGGTTGCGCGACAAAATACGACATGAAAAACAATAGTTGATTCGGTTTTGGCATTCAGATGCAAATAAAACCCTCTTGTTTTCGGATCGCAAAATGTTTAACAACACATTGACAAAACATGTGTACTTACTTGAAAATGTGGTTTCTGCAACAAGCTGAGTAGCTCCCCATATTCCTTAGAGACTGCGACAACATCGTGAAGTAACTCAAACACCTCGAGAGTTACTTGCATAGCATTTGACAGGAGAGGATAAAACTTGTCATCTTTGCCTTTGGCTACGATTTTATTGTGTACTTGTACTAAAGCGTGGAGTTGCTTGGATTGAAGCAGTTCACTCAAAAACGCGACGTCTTCTCCGCCTGACTGGACTTCTTTTAGGGAAGTTAACAGTCGCGTGAGTGCTACAAGAACAACAACATTATTTAGAAATGCTCAGCGATACTTTACTGATATAAGACAGTATACGCAGTATACGCATTAAATGCGCGATACAATGTTTTTCAATAAATGATGGTAAGGCAAGGACTTATACACCTATACAATTAGGTACTGTCTGTATCCGGAAAGCACATAACGTAGTAGAACGAAGCTCAAACCGCGTATTATCGTCTACTTCGTCAAGAGTATAGATATAGGTCCCGGATCCATATCTCAGCGGTTTTCCAATCTTGAGGTAATATTTAAGGTCAGTGGACTTCAATAACCACTACTCGGATACATTTTATAGCTACTTCACTGCCTGTAAGGATGAGATCCAAATCCCCGAATAATGTAATAATAGATTGGATAGATCAATGAACCGACGACCGTAGTGTCGTGAAACGAACATTACTTACGAATATTTTATTAGTCCAAATGTAAGGTAACTATTTTGCTTAGTTTTTGTGCTTTAAATTTCGAAATTTATAGAGGTGACTGCTTTTTAACAAAGAAATACAATGTATAAGTTTTTACTAAATAACACCTTATTCTCTACCTTCTAAACTGTCTTCAATTTATTTAAGACTAGCTTGAAATACTAATAGCCTGCATCGATAGTATACGGTATTGATTAGCTAAACGTTAAATAATATAGGGTCGAAATGTTGGTTTCGACCTGTTAAAGCTTGAGGCAAATTATTGATTTCCTACTTACGCGACCCTGAAACAATGTATTGACTTTGAGGTAAACACTTTATACTGATAACGTAGTAACGTACATACTAAAATAAGAACACGCTATATCGCTTTTTCCTTGAATAAATCGCAAACAAGAGCTTCTTTAAGTTCGCTGAATTATCTGTATAATAATTTACGAAAATCAATCTGAAGTATGTTAATACTAGCTATCCCCGCGGGCCTGACCGCTACAAATGGAAAATGATCCCACGGGAATATAAAATCTGGAAGAAATCTATCGTAATCTGTGTACCAAGTTCGTCTAAGTGGTTTTTGCGTGAAAGAGGTACAAACATCCATACATGCATACATACAAACTTTCGCCTTTATAATATTAGTAGGATAGAACAACTGACAAAACCATTTTTTTAATATGTATTATAAATAAAATATTGTTATAATGCAGTCAAATAATACCAGAGTATTTTATACATATATTCCACTAATGATCAGAGGGCTGGTTCCTAATTTGCACAATGAAATAGAAATGCTGCCAGCCATCTGTCGTCTGTCTTTCAAAATGATTATGATTGAAATGATTTTAGATTTTTATTTTAGTGCTTTATAAATAGTTATATAGAGTATAAATTTAATTTATTATAGTTTTAACATTCAAAATATAAGGTAAGGTATTGCATTCCTCTAGGACTTCTTTACCATTTGTCATCTCTTTAAAATTATTAATATCACCTCCTAGTACCTAATTTTACAAAGGATTCATACACATTCTTTTACACTTCAGATATATAGAATACCCAAGAAAGAAGGATAAATCATTTCCCTAAAATAAGTAATTAACTTACATGTTATAATCGGGTTTTACGTTTAGTTTCACTGGCAAGTTTAGATTGGACACAGACATATGAATAATTTGTTCATGAATGTGAGTTAAGCTGACTTAGTTAAGCTGTGTGCGGAGGGATGCAGACAATTTATCTAGTCTTCAGTGTTTTCAAGTATGATAAAAAGGCATAAAGTATATATTTTGAAGTTCATGAGTAATTTAAGATAAACAGATTAAGACATATAGCAGTATCACAGAACATCTATAATATTGATCACCAAACTTGTTCCGGAATGATTTCCATTATTTCATTTTGTCCCAATTTTGGACTATTAATCTCCGACAAGTTTCCACAAATTGTTAGTTTACCACTCAAAATAGAAAACAAAGTAAATAGAAGGTAATTTAAAGACTTTTGTATATCTAGACTAATATTTTTTTTAATGGGAAATTATGTATATATCAAACATCACTAATTTTGTGAAAGGATTGGTGAATTAATCAATTTTCTCAATTCAACAATTTACAAGCAAACATGAATGGCACAGATGCTATACATATAATAACTACTTATTGATATTATTATTTGTATCTCTTTATAGTCACGGGATCACTTCATGTGAAGAGACCCGGTCCTTTTTAAAGGCTTGCATGGGGACACAGGTCCAACATGTAGAGGCCTTGTTGAGAATTTTAATCTAATATGTGATGGGGTATCTACTAGGGATCATTCACCTCCGCTCTATGGGAGAACGGGCATGGAGAATCCAAAGTAGATACAAAACTATTGCAAGAATGTGTGTATGAACAATTAGGCTATTATATTATGATAAGTTATGTGGACCAGTTAGTTGGATTTTCCAGAAAACTATGACACCTGCCTCTCTACACATGGTAATGTAAATAAATTGGCAGGCGGTGACTCGCCACTCACTAGATGGGCCCCCTATGATACCGTCACGATTGACAGCAGGTGGGCAACACCAGTGCGAGCGGCTAGGGGTGTAGAGAGGTGCGACACCGATTTCACCATCGCGGGTCACAGACCCGGAGCGGGTTTCCTCGTTATTACGCCATTAGACACTTCCACCCCCGAGCATATAGCTCTAGCGACCCCTCTCTAGCCAGCCAGTTAAGGCAAGAAAGAGCTGGGAGTCCCCATAAAGGGTGACCCCCTGGGGCATTCAGGTTCCGTTGTGTCGCTACTCACAAACAGCTCGCCACAAGCTGCCCTGCGGATGTATGCTCCTACATAGACCTTCAGATACATTTTTTTATTTATATTTCAAGGTTTGAAAAAGCATACTAATATGCCCTCTGGTCTTGCGTTATTCCCATGGAGAGAGAGAACGACTAGCCCCGAGGGGTATATTATTATTTGTATCTCTTTATAGTCACGGGATCACTTCATGTGAAGAGACCCGGTCCTTTTTAAAGGCTTGCACGGGGACACAGGTCCAACATGTAGAGGCCTTGTTGAGAATTTTAATCTAACCCCGAGGGGTATATTATTATTATTATTATTGATATTAAAGTGGATGGATTGTTTTTTTTACAAAACCTTACTTTATCTGATATTTTTAGGGGGATGATTAGAAAACCTGTTTTAAAAAATATTGTTGCAAGAGATGTGTTTTAAAATTGTGTTAAAATAGTCTTAACTAGAAAATGCTTTATACATACCTGGGTCCCACAGCTCACTTGAGGGGTCCATATTTACAAACAGGTGCAAAAAAATTGTAGTCTTCCGAATAAAAAGACATTCAGCTATGTGTTTCTTTTTAGTGCCACAGACAGTTACAGATGCAATTCGAGGATAACAAATTATAGCCGCGCCCTAGCTGTCCGATTACGAGTAATTTGGACTTAATTAAACAATGAACAGAATTTAATATGATGAGTATTGCTTCCGTATTGCTGACCAGCTGTAATCTGTATACTTCTTTAGTTCTTGTTCGTGTAACTATTACTTCTTACATTCTTGCAATGCTTTACGGTTTAAACAAGATTTTAACCAAATACTGCTTTTATAAAATTGGTGTATCTTAAAAGAAATATGTTGTTAGATGAACAGAACAGCGCGTAACGGACAAATCAAGTCAAGTAACCGAATATGAGTATTGCACAGTACAAGGCGGCGACTTAGTGTATATAGTTCTAATATTCTATAATAATACTGTGGTCAGTCACGGTCCGGCCTACTATACTATAATGTATTTCAACTTGAATACAGTACTGGGAATTTACTCCGATTTAATGTACTTTGTGGCTGTATTGTATATGTATTTACTAGTATATTTATATGTTCTAGTCTACACCTCTACACTCGAAATGTCAAATAAAAATCAATACTCAACCATGATAATAATGCGTTCGTTTTAAAACTATCTCTCTCGGCTTTAAAATAAGCGAACAATTATTTTATATTTTTATTTGATACCAATTAATTATGCAAAACTTATAATTAATGTTTATTACTTGAATATGTTTTGGTAAAAAAAACACTAAAAAGGAATAAAATGTTTTTTCTTGAGAATAATTCTTTTTTAATAAGGCAAATCTTTGCATAACAACAATAATTCCCTGTTTCTATTTGTAAACACAGCTTTTAAATAAAATATGAATCAATGGTAAAATCTCCTGGATTTCGCATTTTTACCTTTGTCTATTTCTATGCCATAAAGAAGAAAGTATATTAAAAAAAAGTTTATAGATTGTTTTCGACTTTCGAGGATTCGTCGTCACTGTGTCTTCAGTCAACAACAGTTTTAACATAATATTTCGTAGCAAGTGTTTTCTCCAAGTCTGAGATAATATTAGATAACGAAGTTGGATACTAAGAAAAGGTTAGTTTGGTTTATCCTTGCGTATTATTTCTGTCATAAGTTTTAACAATTCAACGTCGGAGTTAATGGCGCTAGTGTATATGGGATTCTCCATAGTTGCATTTCATTTAGTGTATTGTACTATGTATCTTGTAAAGTAATCGATAAACGTTTGGTGCCGGTTATTTACTAAGAAGCTGTGTTTAACGTTTTATACGCTCTTTGTGAATTATAATGGAAAGTCTTGTGTACGTGTCCGCAAATGATGTGATCAAACAACAATAGAAGATTCTTATTGGTTTTTATCACGGGTTTAAACGAATTTAAGTCAGTATTTAATATTGTGTATTATTTTCCTGTCATTGTAAAAAAAGTTGGTAAATCCAGATAAATATTAATCCTAGCTCATAAACTGCCATTTTGTTGGACTCATGAACTAAATAAATGCAGGTATTGTCAATCATTTAAGGCCGGCGTTATGGGGATTGCGTAAAAAACTACCCGCTATTATTTTAATGTTTATTATATTAAAACTATTCCTGTCATTTATCATTCTGCTCCATAAGCGGCGCTTATTCTTCGACCTTTTTTTACCTTAATTTCTGATGATTTCTAGTTTAGGCCTACACAAGTCCCTTGATTTTTTAAAAGAAATTAACGTGATCTATATTCTTCGTCTTTTGAAAAGCTTAGAGATTAAAAATATTAAATTCCTTGATAAAAAAATTAAAAAGAACTGAATGCCCTAATCATACTACAACTGCAGTCAGCATTTAGAGTCAGACCACACATAATAAAAGTGCCATTTCCCTTAGTATGAAATCTGGGAGAAGAGTAAAAAATATACTATAGTTGTGTCACTGATTTGTCTAAAGCTCTCTCGAGATACTCACTTGAGTGTGATACAATAATATTGGGCCATTTATTTAAAGTGATTGAATTCAATTCTTACTGATCTGAGGTTTTCTTGCTAATAATATTGATAGAAAATTACCTTCAGTCCTGAACTCAGAATGTTATATAACATTATTTGATTACCGATGAAACAGGGAGTTCTCTTCTGTCTACAATGAAGGTGGTGATAGGTTCACCACTAGGAAGGCAGTTGATCATTGACATGTATTTGTTGACATAGTCAGCCAGAACCATAGAATATGCTTAACAGAAAATAACTATAGCTTTTAATTTTCTTATTACCTTTTTATGCATTCTAACAATAGCCATAGACTTGCTCTTTGCCATCAAGCCTTAAAGAATTTCAGTTAGCATGTTTTGTATTGTCCTCCACCTATAAAAATAATAATAAACTCAAACACTAGAATTCATAATGACTGTTGAACGTACTACTAGCATAATAATGTGTCTAAATGATGTGGTGAAGACATAAATAGTATACAATGGATACATGTCAAACATTTTAAATCAATGTTGATGAATTCCATTTATACAGCATTGATTGTAATGTGCATGAGGTATTTATTGAAGTGTTAGTCTACTATACTATGCATAGACTAATTTATATTTTATCATTGAATATGGCATAAGAACGGCCCATGCTGGGAAATTATATTTTTGAAATCTCACACTAAGGATTTGATGCCATAGTTAATATATACATATAAATATGCAGCAATTATAATAATGGTGGTTGGCACAATATTCTTTTTAAAGGGGTCTACCACTACATCCTAAAGTAAGAATGTAGTACTGTAAACACATACTATCTACTTCAAGTAGAGATCTTGCTTCCATAACTGCAAAAAATATAGGTGGTGTTAAGATAATTTAAGATTTTTTCAAGACATTTAATCCAATCATTGTCTATTTAAATATTCCGAAACCATATTCCATTAAATAACTTGTTATACCTTTTCTAGACAGAAGAGATGCTTCATGCCGGGCGGTCACTTGAGTAATAAGCCGGTGTCGGCTGAAGAGTACTCGGCTTGCAACGAGGAGTTGCAGCTAGAGCATCTGCTCCAGAGGCAACTGGAAGAAGATGTCGCTAGGTAAGAACAAAACTTTCTATATTCTAAGCTGCTAAATAAGCTAATCTCAATTTTGTTATCACGCGATCACCACAATTCTGTTTTATTGCTATTAATATTCGCCCACAATGCAATTTATTTTAGATATGGTATTTTTACAATTTTTAAACTTGAAAACTATGTATTATATCTTGATAATGTGACAGTTGACTTGATATTTCATGTTACTTTGACAGCTGGCGATTGCTTAATTTCCTGTGCTAAAGCAATTTCATATAAAAGCAAGCACTTGACTTTTATCCTAATAAGATAAGCAATTACATACCTTTTCTTTTTTATTTGAAATCCACTCATTAATTTTGTGTTTTCATGAAAAAATTGAAAAGGAAAAACTGGTTTAGTACCAGAAAAGTAGGAAGTTTATGTAATTCGGGAAAATGTTTACTATACTGTCTAAACGTTTATTACTGTAAATTCAAATTTAGTAATTTGGATTATGCACAATGTTTTAAGCAAGCCAGTGAGAATTCCTTTACGCTATTTAAATATTGTATTTCAATATACAAATATAAAGGGTGCTCGAAGCAACAAAATTTAATTTTTTTGGCAAATGAAAACATTTTACGTATTAAAAAGACCGAAGTGTTAAAAGAAAATTGTATAAACGGCCCATAAGTAGTCACCCGACGAAGACTGCTTATACCAAAAGTTGATAATATTTCGTTGTGCCTATGATCTGTTAAATTGAAGTAGCTATATCAATCAAAACGATTAAGTTTCGGAAAAACCTGTGTTAGCTTCAAAACATTTTTTGTTAATAAATTTTAGTCTCAGAGCAAGGATCTTGTTTAGCTTTTCCTTGCCGATCATAAAACCTATTTTTTATGTTTTGTGCACTGTTTGCAAAATCAGTTCATTGATTTATATCTACGGTTTATTATTTAGCATATATTATAAAAATGTTTTTTTTTCTTATGAGACTCACACATTTATTTTATCTTATCTATATGTCGCAGAATACAGACGAAGACAGGAAAACAACTATTGCCCACTTTGCCCAGGATCGGCCTTATCCTAAACGAACGTGTCCGTGGTATTATCTTTATTTTTTTATTTTGTTATGTCCTTGTTTTATCCTACTTATTCCGGTGTGCATCATAATGTAATTAATGAATGCTTAGATAACCTCGTCATGTATTAACAAAAGTAACACTGCCGTGCTTAAATAATATTTTTTGTAGAATGCTGGACTCACGCATGCACTAAATTATCGATCACGTTCAAGTGCAGGGTTAAACTTTTGGTGAAGGACGGCTTGTTCATTATACACGAAGTACCGGTATTCATGAAGTACCTACTTACTAAATATCACTCTCATCACAACCCATAGTAAAAAAGATACTCATCATAACCCATGGTAAAAAAATAAGTGTTACTAAATGTTTTTTGATTGATACCGTCCAAATTGCCCTAATAAACTGTATTTAACGCAATTTATTCATGTCTCTTATGTGTTTATAGATTTTCTTGTACTAATTTAATTATTTATTCAACAAACTTAAGGAGCGATTTTTTTCTTTATGTTTTGTTTTTTTTTCGTGTATTGTCAACGCCGCCGGCACACCGGACATCCGGAAGCGTGACCAAAGCCACTTCTTCAGACCGGCTGACTGCTCCACCATATTTTTAAATTACTTTGTCATCGTATAAAGGCGTGAATCGTAAAGTTATTGTTGTCAATCATATGTACTTTTTTCGGACCACTGTAGATATGTACATCATCTCAGTCATATTTTACAAACATCTTTGGTATTTTTTGCGTAATATGTACCAATATTTACCAATATCTTATTAGTTTATGTTTCAATAAAAAAGAACGACCACAGACCCTCATTTTCGATAATGCTTATTTTATACACTAATGCAAGTATTCATTGTTTCAGAATATTTGATGAGTCTATTTTTTCTGATCTCGAAGTGGTGTGTGGAAAACTAAAAATACTAACTCATTCCTGCATCTTACAAGCACGCACTGATAAATTTTATCATAAGCTTCATACAATCTTGCATGTGAATATCGAACGCAACACTTTTGATGAAATCTATTCCTACATAAGGTATGTCGCGATGATATTTTCAAGGTGTTGTTAACGCTTACCATACAATTATTGCTCTCGGAGGCGTAGCTTAAAAATAACTGTAATTTGCAAAGGAGAACATGCTTTTACTTCTAACGAAAGCCTACATTTATAAACGAAGTTTTATAATAAAAGTATATACACCAAATGATTACGTAATCAGCAGAGGGTACTAATAGGTGAAATTAATACTAAAACATAGAGGCACTGCGTCATGGGCATTAATGTTATAAATTATAGCCACCTCACCCTACACATAGTTCCGAATGAATATTATTTTCCGCTATCTACAACATGATAATAAATTGTGTTAGAACAAGACATGCGTAACCAAACTTGGGTTTACTTTCGCTTTTCTCTTGGTAATTCGTAAGGCAAACAAATCAAACAAAGTGCGCGGCTCTATTCGTAAGCTTCGTAGTCTTTCCTTCAATTCGACTTAGAAAGGCGCCTTGAATTAGTTGGTTATTCATAACGAAGCACATGAAATACAAAATCCACAGTACTATGCAAATATACGTTACGTCCCTCGGGTTGATCAGCTTGTCTCTAACTAATCCGTCTACTATAAATCTTAATGATCCAGAACATTTTTAAGCAACGTCTCTGAGTATATTTAAATTCATTTCAGGTAACTTTACCTTACTGTAACTGTCCAGTTATAAAGCAATACCTAAATTACTTGTTTGTCTAAATGTGAAGTTGGATGTAACATACCGCAAATCAAGCGTATAATCTGTTATTTTATTGTTGTGGATAGAATACTTTGATAGTAATTTCATTGCACTATATACACTTAAAAGGAATCTTAAAAGAAAACAACTAGGCAGTGCAATCAGAAATAATGATCATGCTGTTAAATCATAAATAATATAGCATGTTTTAGTTATGTAATAAATTTTAACGTTTAGACATGCCTCCGTTTCTGTTTATGATTCTCGTGTTCTGTTGCAGCGATGTATATACTGAATGCAACCTTCAACACGAAGAAAAAGAAATAATCGCTTATCTGGAACACAATTTGTGCGTTGAATCTATCCAAGACAAGATCACTAAATCTAAGGAAACAGAAGAATCAGAGGTGTTTTTAACACCCAAGTGCATAACTCCATACGTAGAAAACGACGTCCAGAAAGTAATTAACTCTAGTCCTAGTACCGAGTTAACTAAAGAATACTATGCGTTAGTGCCAATTGAAGGAAACTTATTCGACAAGGAACTTATCGAGCAGGACGAGCTCTCTAATGCCTTCCATTCTATAATAAAGAATCAAACTGAGGAAACAACTCAAGTAAAACCTGTCCAGCACAACAAACCTACTTCGCTATCTCTTAATTCTAGTCATATACCCAAAACAGTCAAACATTCCAGTAGTTGTGATATTTTAAATAAAATATGCTTAAAGGAAAACAATTTTCCAAAACAAAACAATTTTAAAATACTCTCTGAGCTTAAAACTAACCAGTCATTCTCAGCAAGTGAATGCAATTCTTCTAAGAAACTTTACTCTACTCTTGTGGGCTCTGACAAGACATTGGATCCCGCGTACTCGCCGGACAGTTTAATTACAGACGAACCAAGTTCCTCTTCAGATTACCTGTCCGCTGCG
Organism: Trichoplusia ni; assembly: GCF_003590095.1. Classification (NCBI taxonomy): domain Eukaryota; kingdom Metazoa; phylum Arthropoda; class Insecta; order Lepidoptera; family Noctuidae; genus Trichoplusia; species Trichoplusia ni. The sequence goes on along the minus strand of NC_039482.1, from coordinate 2,482,717 downwards.
TACACTTGTTCTCCAGGCGTTAGCTCGTCTGGTGTACTTCAAGTAAATGTTGGAAACAACACGTCCAGAATGGAAAACATTTATACGTTGTCTGATTCTGGTTTAGACGACACTGCTATTCTAGGTAGCGTCAGTAGTCATAAGGACGTAACCCTAACTAACGTGTCTCTATCTGAAAATACTCTTCATGATTTAATTGCTGATGATGCCAGCATCTCAGCGATGTCTATTCCTAGTTCTTTAGGAGAAAAGAGTAACTTTCAAAGAACAAAACTGAGTGGGGCTTCTTCTGAAAAAGATTGCAATGGCCAAGGTTCCTTCTCGGAAATGTGTGGGAAATCACTAAAAGAAGAAAAACAAAGACAAAACGAAGAAATAGTAATATTGGAGTCTTCTTCTCTATCTTCTGAAACGGGTTCATGGGAGTCAGTATATCCACCAAAACTAATTGAAAAAGATTTATGCGAAAAGTTTTTGGACAATGAGCGTCAGCATCATCTTGAAGAAGATAACTTAAACAAACCTTCAGACGATCAAGTCTCGAATAATTTTGAAAATAAATCACCTTATAAATCAACTGCTTGTTTTATCGATGCATCCAGTCTGGTCGATGAAGAAGAAGAAATCATCAGGGCAGAAACTGTGAAGAACACTGAAGATACCAACGTCAAATTAGACATATTACCAGCACCAAGTCAACCAGTGCCGTGTTCAACAGTGAAACTGGATATTAGCCCAATAGACTGGTCAGAAAGTATTGATAATGAAGATTCATTAGAACAAGCCGATAAAAAAGATCCGGATTCCATTCAAAAAGATCTGTCTCCTACGATTTTCGAAATGACTCCAATAACAGAAGACTCTCTTTGCGCCAATGCATTTGATGCAGTTCAATCTGAACTAGTTATGGAAGCAGAAGAGAGTAATAATTACACATCGGACAAAGAAGGATCTCTCCGTACAAGTGTTGTTTTTATGTCCAATACACCTAATAATTCAATTATGTCGGTAACAGCATATAAACAATATGACTCAAAAGATATGGAAAGTGATAAAACACTTGCAGGTTCAGAATCAGAACACACTTCCAGAACTGAAAGAAAAGGTAGTCGTTCTCCACCCATTTTATCTGGCGGTGTATCGGTTGAAGATCACTTGCCTCAAATAGGTAGTCACGAGAGTAGTCCGTTGCCAAAGTTTAAATTGGAGAACACACCGATTGTTACCGGCGCATTTGTATTATCACAACAAACGGAGCAGAGTCAATGCAAAACAAGAACAAGTTCTGCTTCGGCTTGGGTGGTCGATATGTCCATTGATCCCAAAACAGATAACACAAATCCTACTAACAAATCGGCTGATGCGAGCGTAAATGAAAAAAAGAACATATTTTCCATGTATATTGATCTCGGAGATAAAACAACATTAAAGGACATGCCTGCTAGACTAACGTCTTCGATAAACAATAAAAAGAATTCAGTAAATGAAAGTAAGCCAACCCTCCGTAATTCTAAATCAAGTACAGAGCGTAACTTAAAGGACACTGATACTAGTGTCGTAATTTTTGAAAAGTATGAATCTTTGTGCAATGACCCTAGTATAAGTATTTCTGAAATTATTGCTATACCTGACAAAACAGTTATTCCGGAAAATGTGGAAAATTCTGTTACAGAATTAAAGCCCAAAGTCACCCAGTCGCGCGGTGGAGATATGTCGTCACTCAAAACAACAGAAGAGGAAACAGAATTAACAAATGAACAAGAAGCCAAAGATCTTTTTGTAAAATTGTCAGACTTGGATAAACCAGTGCAGAAATCAGAAGCTTTGCTCTCTGTAAACACCAGAGAAGTCAATGTGCGAATGACGCGATCTATTCCTGACTGGAGTGAACCAGCCTTCTCAACGAACTCGAAATCCATTGAAGTTATTACTTCATTCCACTCGGAGAATGCGCTTAGTTTGAATAGATTATTCCCGCATTTGCAAAATGAATTTAGTAGAAGTATGCCAGGTTCGTTGTCCAGCCGAACTCGATCCCCGCTAAGACTCGGGACTTCGAGCACTCTCGGAGATGCGGAGGAACAGGGATCAGATATGTCAGAAATAAGTAGCATGCAGAGCAGCAACGGTCGTTCAGGCTTCGGTAAGTCTTGTAACACTTTTTATGGATAGAATACAAAGTAGTCTATGAAGTATTATATGGATACTGACTTACTTCTCATTTACTTTAGGCAACAGTACAACAGACAGCCAAACATCAAGTCTAATAGAGAACTGCACGTCACGCCTCGGTCAGGACTTACTGCGCATGTTCCTTGAAGAAATAGCTCCGGATGTCATAGTCGAGGTCTCCGGCAAGAGGTTCAAAGCACATAAATGTATTTTATCATCCAGGTGAGTAGTTTTTGGCCCGGTTGAGTTTCTTGTCTCTGAAAAGCTCATATCTATAGTCTCAGTTACATGGTATTTGTTTTAGGTGTCAGTACTTCGCGGGTATACTCAGTGGCGGCTGGGTAGAGAGCCTTGGCAACGTTATCGTATTACCACCGTAAGTCAATATTTTTATTCGCTAATGTTTATACTCAGTAAAACTGTATTTTTATACATTGTTTTTCTTTCTAGATTTTCCTACAACGTGGTGTACTTTGCGTTGTGTCACATTTATTCCGGCCTCGCTACCATCCCGGACTCTGTCAGCATCGTGGAACTGGCCACCATAGCAGACATGTTAGGGCTGGAGGGGTTGAAGGAAGCCATCATGTTTACACTCAAAGCTAAATACTGTCATCACTTCCATAAGGTCAGTACAGCGATTGTATTGCACGAAAAATATGTTAAGGATTTATATTATTCAATTGTATCACCTGTTGTCTGAATTTTATTTCTGTTAAACTTGCAGCCGTGTGCGGTGTGCATAGTCGGGGTTCTGGAATGTTTTCCATTGTCTTCCGTATACGGTTTGGACGATCTGTACCACAAATGTCTCAAGTGGATAACGAAAAATTTCTCCAAAGTATGGCCTACTAAGGCTTTCGCCACTCTACCGACCGACCTATTAGATAAATGTTATCAGCATCACATTGTGAACCTCGCAATAGATAATGTGATCGACACGGTCTACGGATGCGGTATCACTAGTGAGTTACTTTCATTTATTGCAAAATTTCGAACAGTATTATTAAAGTATTGATAAAACGATGTTTCTGCCCTGTAGTGTCCTCTCTGCAAAACAGTAGATGGTCCGAGAGCGTCGCAAGAATGTGTCGCAGACTGATCAGTGCGGCTGCGCACTTCGCGGCCCCCAAGCTGGTGTCCATCTTCCAAGTGATAATCGCTTTGCCTAACGACGCTCCAAGTGCTGCCAAGCAGGCCTTGGACGACTTTCTGTCGGCGGCAGTCGAGTGGGCACCTCCAGAAGAAGTCTGTCGTGCTTATGGCTATCTCTCAACAATAGTCAAAGAAGTTCGTAATCAGCACTACAGCAAACCAGATTTGATAAGTAATAGCACGGGAAGCTACAGAAGTTATGGCTCCAACAGCTTGCTATACACGCACGCGAGCAGTTGGCGGTTGCAATGCGAAGGTGCTTTAGTGCGAGCCTCACCCCGCGTCGTGTCTACGCAGGCTTTTAAGGATTTACCTTCTGAATTACGTAAGAGGTTACGAGAACTTGGTTGCATAAAATACGGAGCGCATGCCATACCCGTGACTCCTCCTGTACCTGTTCAAGAAAAGAAACCAAGAAGTAAAAATACTCAGACGAGAATTAGTAAAATTACTTCAAGTACGACTCGCAGTGTTGACATCGCACACGTACGCGCCTCGTTTGTACCGTATGCTCCGAAACCGGTACTCCCACTCGGATCCATCGATACTCTAAAGAGCAATACTGACCTCAGAGATTTTAGGAAACCTCTCACTAGTACTCAACCACCAAAAGTGAGAACTACTAAAGCGCAAGAAGAGCGAGCCAAATTTAACAAGTTCAAGTCGGCAGAATCTCAAGATCGTTTAAACGGTAAATCGACAGCAACCCGTGCTCCGCCCTTTGAAAAAACAAAGCCAAGATATTTGGAGCCCAAGGGTAAGAATAGGCAGACGACTATAATAAATAAGCATTTACCTAAAATTGATTCATCTAGCGAGTCGTCCCGTAATCCGAGTCCTGTTCATGCAAGAAATTTGAGGTCGAGTCAAAAAACTCTGCGAGGAACGGAGGCCCAGACGATGTCGCAGGACAGTCTGGCCACGAGCTCCAGGCCGCGTACTGCAGAGCCCTCCACCGACTCACTCAGTGAGTCGCAGACCAGCAATAAATACGGCACCTATACAAAAGCTAAGCACACCAAGGGCTCTGTCGAATGTAAGTTTAATTTTGATGTCTTAATTTTTTATTTTGTTCCTCAAACAGATAATTTCAATTTGTTAATGTGTTCACAGCTATCAAAATTACTAAATACCAAAACCCCACTAACAAAAAAACCAAGATACCAGTGCTTTTGAATCAAACTCCCAAAGCCAAAGGGCCGGAGACCAGGAATTCGAGAGATGCTCAGAAATCAGGACCGTTGATGTTAAAGAACAGTCTGTCTAACACGCGGTCTAGTGACCGTAAAGTACCGGGCTCCTTAATGAATGCCACCAAGTCAAGCTCCGCCAAAATCGTCCCAAAGGTATATAAATACTTGATCCTTTATCATTCTTATTCGGTTATATTCTGTTTTATTTATAATGTTAACTTTCGACACATATGTGACGGGTAATAAATGTTCCTTATCACAACAGGTAGTAAGAGATACACCACCCAAGAGTATGACGTCAAAGAACCAAAAGCATGCACACTCGAGCCGACAGCAACAACATGAGGAGAAGGAGAATCCGCCTCTCAAGGAAATACCTACCATGGAACGTTCCGGAACATTCTTGAAAGATGAGCCTACCTTCGGCGATAAAACAACTAATATAGACATAGACCAATAGAAATTTCCATTACATTAACATATTAGCAAAATCTATAAAAAAAACTTAATATTTTATAATGGAAACATTTATAAATTTTAACTCTGTAACTCGAAATCTAAGTACCTGTGAGTCGATGTCTTTCCGATATAATCTGAAAGCTAGCTTAGTATTAAGAAAATTAGAGACTGACTAATTCTGTTAATTTCATAAATCTGATTTTCATAATATCGTTTCTATGGCATTCTAATTATGGTGTCGCGAAGAGGCTCTCTTGATGAGTGTAAATAACAATTATTTCTTACTATAACTTACCTGATATACTGTATCTGCGAATATCTTAGCCGAATCAACCGTGACAGTGTTAGCAATGAACTGCTTTGAACGAGTCGATAAAAATATCCAGATTGGATAAAACATATTATTACAACAAGATATTTCTAATCAGATATTTAAAGAAGGAATGAAAGGTAAAACAACAGATGAAGAAACATAATGAACTGGAAGCCGAAGATCTTTTCGTGAAATTGTCACACTCTGATAAACTAATGCAAATTTCAAAAGCTTTATTTTCTGTGAACAACAGATAGTCGGAGTGATGTATAATTAAAAACTTTATTCCGCCAAAACAATGACCGTTTCGTAGTCCAGCTAAACCAATCACCTTTAAGACTGGGGCTGCCAAGAATTGTCAGCAATGCAGTGTAACAGGGGTCAGATATGTCAGAAATAAGTAGCATGCAGAGCAGCAACGGTCGTTCCTTCGGTAAGTCACGTAACACTTTTTATGGATCGAATACAGAGTAGTTCAATTACTCACTTGCTTTAGGTAACAGTACAAGTTACAACAGACAGCTAGACATTAAGTCTATAGAGAACTGCACGTCACGCCTCTTCGAAATATCTCATCACTTTCATAAGGTTAGTTTACGCGATTGTGTGCATGGATAATATGTTAAGAACTAACGCAATCCTATTGTCTGAATATAACTCGTATTAATTAAACTTTAAGGCATGTGCAGTTCGCATGGTCTTTTAGTTTTTTAGTTTAATTTTCCTTCCCTTCGTCGATAAAACCACTACATAACATATTATGGTAAACTCTAGATGAACAGCAATCTTCATATGATCCGTGGAAATACTTATTAAAATTTGCACCCTTTTTGATACTCATCTCAATTTCTGGCCCGAAATGATAATGAAGATTCTCAATCTACTGATACCGGTAATATCAGTAGTTAATATTTGCCTATAAAAGTTTCTATGGCCTTTTGATCATTGCGTGAAGTGGCTCTCTTGCTGATTTTAAATTATTTATACTCAACTACTATGACAACGATACTTTATAAAGAATTTTAAAGTCCATATATTTTTGATAACGAAAAAAACACCGTCGCGGTATCGTCGCTCGTCTTCCACATTTTATGTTTTCACACTTTTTTTATATCTTTATTACGCTGTCAAGGTTTGTCAGTATGAATAAAAACCTGTGATTCTTCATGGTCGATGAGGTCATATAGACTTAGTTATTTCTGTTTTCAACGTTTATAATATCGTAGTAACCTTGCTCATATATATTTAAATAAGCTTATTAGTCATGGCTGAGTTCATTACCTATATTGAGAAAAAAAAATGCAACTACAGAAGTTGTAATTTCTTAAAGACATCATTATTAACCGATCTTAATTGTAAAAACTTTGGTTACGATGTTTTATAAGACTAAAAAATATAAACTACAAACCAAGTATATTAAATCGACCCTTTGGCGTATTACTATAAAGTTCTTTTTACACATATTTACACAAAAAAAAACAGTATTTATTTAAGATCGTGTTCTGTTACAGATACTGAATGCAAACTGCAAAACGTAGAAAAAAATCATCGCTTATCTGGAACATCATTTGTGCTTTGAATCTATCCAATTCCAAGACAAGACCAATAAATCAGAAATATCAGAGGTGGTTCAAGAGAAGAAACGACTCAAATGAAACCTGTCCAACACATCAAACATACTTCGATATCACTTAATTCTAGTCATGTAACCAAGACAGTCGAACATTCCAGTAGATGTGATATAAAATTAAAATTAAAATTTGAATTGCCAATGATATCAGCACCTTAACTTTATCTATTCCTAGTTTCTTTGCTTAGTGGGACATCTCTGAAAAAGTGGCAATGGTCAAGGTTCCATCTTAGAAATGCGAGGGATTATAAGAAGAAAATATAAGTGAAAGTAAGCCAATGCACCATATACTGAATATACTACATAAGTATCTTGTAGAAACTGACTTACTTCTCATTTATTTAAGGCAACAGTACAACAGACAGCCAAACATCAAGTCTAATAGAGAACTGCACGTCACGCCTCGGTCAGGACTTACTGCGCATGTTCCTTGAAGAAATAGCTCCGGATGTCATAGTCGAGGTCTCCGGCAAGAGGTTCAAAGCACATCAATGTATTTTATCATCGAGGTGAGTAGTCTTCAAGAATAACTTAAGATTTTTGTCTATGGAAAGCTCAGTGTTCTGGAAATCTTTGCTTTAATTTCTAGACTTACCTCCAACGTAAACCATACACGTGTCACATTTACTCCGGCCTCGCTACCATCTCGGACTGTGTGAGCATCGAGGAAATGGATGGCCACCATAGCTGACATGTTAGGGCTGGAGGTGTTGAAGCAAGCCATCATGTTCACACTTAATGGGTTGGACTATCTGGACCACAAATATCTCAAATGGATAACATTTCTTTTCTTCAAATTCTCTTCTCCAAATTAATAAGGCTTTCGCCACTCTACCGACCGCCTATTAGATAATTGTTATCAGCATCACATTGTGAACCTCGCAATAGATAATGTGATCGACACGGTCTACGGATGCGGTATCACTAGTGAGTTACTTTCATTTATTGCAAAATTTCGAACAGTATTATTAAAGTATTGATAAAACGATGTTTCTGCCCTGTAGTGTCCTCTCTGCAAAACAGGAGATGGTCCGAGAGCGTCGCAAGAATGTGTCGCAGACTGATCAGTGCGGCTGCGCATTTCGCGGCCCCCAAGCTGGTGTCCAAGTGATAATCGCTTTGCCTAACGACGCTCCAAGTGCTGCCAAGCAGGCCTTGGACGACTTTCTGTCGGCGGCGGTCGAGTGGACACCTCCAGAAGAAGTCTGTCGCGTTTATGGGTATCTCTCAACGATGGTTACAACAGTGTGGATTACGTAATTGCTGAAGCATGAAGCCGGCTTTGAATATCAAATGAAGCCATAGAAATTAATTATTACTATTTAATCAAAGGCTTTCTTAACTTTGCCAGTTAGCCCATTTAGGGAGAAGTGATTTTAAATTTATCGCAATAGGTTGTAAGAGATTTACCGACCAAGAGTAAATATTTTCTAAGCTTTATGATTTCTACAGAATTCGAGTTACCGAGAGATACATGCATTACCTATAGCTGTCTCTAGGATCGATAACTAACTATCCCTAGATAGATACTAATCTTTAACTGTACAAAATGTCTTAAAATATTTTGCACATTTACAAGGAGGTAGTATATAACTGGAAATGTGTACTATTCAGATTCAGTTGTTTAAATTGTTAACATGTAGTGATATTTTTTATTTACATTTACATTATAAATAAAACAATATTGCGCTTTTACTTACTATAGTGTGTTAGTTATTTCTGCGCTTCCTGTTCGTTTACTAACTTCGATCATCTGAATAGTACACGTGTCTACTTAAACATATTTGATGTCTGTAAACATACCATTAGATAAAAAGCTATTTATACTTAAATTAACGGTATCCGTTTCGGTTACTCGTCTAGCGTCGTAGAAAAAAAAAAAAAAAAACTAAGTCTACATTACTAATTAATTTGGTAAACACCATTGATACAAGTTGCTGCAGGTTGGTAGTTTTCAAACTTTCAATGTTGAATTGCCGAATTTGCAGATTTCAATATTAGTTTTCAAAATTACATTTCTTATTTCGTCATAGCGTTTTCCATTTACGGCACTACGCGAGCAGTCGAAATAGACACTATAAATGTATAGCTGGTTCTAGTACATACGTAATAGTAGCTTTTAATAAGCTTGTTTTGTTGCCATTTACAATAAGTAATTATTACTTAGGAATTATTTAAGTATAAAATTTTTATTTTTTTATGTATTATTTTTTACAGTCCTTGGAAAACCAAATGTTTTTCTAGAACGCCTCATTGCAATGAGCTGAAAGCATGTTTATATTGATTTCATAAATAAATCAATGCGTACATACTTTGAGTATGGTTATATATTTCGTTTTCTGTTTGATTACAAATCGTTAGATAGTCAACTATAGATATTTTATGTTCTGTTAATTAATATGGTTGATTGTAAATATAACTCGACTGTGGAATAGATCACAATATCTATCTATCTAGATTTAATATAAGTACTTAAATGTAATGTTATCGTATGCGTATCGCCTAATAAGAGTAATTTGTAGCAAAACCCCTACTCAGTATTAGGAATAAATTTTATGACTTCCCTCCGAATAAGTATAGAGTGAAAAATCTTTTGTTAGTTTCAATATAAAACAACTAATAATTTTTGCTTATTAACTGAATTTCATTTCCATAAAATATAAAGATATACAATAGGTATTTTTGCATGTTTAGAAAACTGCTTTATAAGCTTTTGAGTGTTTGAGGGCAATAACTTACTATACAATAGGATCTAAGTAACAAATGATCATCGAATAATCTGAACATCTTGCGTCTATTGATATTTCAAATTCATTATGATTGCGGAGCTTTTCCTTCCGTCCTAATGTACACTTTGCATGAAAAGAGCTCTGTTTAGCAAGCATTGGCGGTTCACGATGCAAGGTGTATCGCAGCGCTGTAGCACAGCTCACCTCTCCTGTCAAAGTTTGTTCAGAGCTACCCATTTATAGTTCAGATCTTTGATAATAACTTGTTTCAAATTTATGGAAAGTGTACTCCAGCAGTGTCACAACGCTGATATAACGTTGTGACACTGCTGGTTGCAGTTTTGAATTTAACTGCAAATATTCAAGTCTAGTGGGGTTAAGATTTTAAAATGTGAATTATTTTACTTCTTCTTGCTTAACAATTGTTTTTATTTTTCAGGCTATTCTATAACTGCCACTAATAAGTTTTTTTTATGGTTTTGGTATATGGTATGGTACTGATTATCCCTAATGAATGGCATTTTTGCTTTTATCTGATCATTTTTACTTTCGAATATAAGTGTTCTTTTATAAATTATACATAAGTATGTAAATTTGATATTTTTTGACCTCTTTTACGACTTACAAGGCAAAGATTTAATTGTACTATTTTATGCGCGCAATATTTTTTATTTCTTCGAAAAGGTACTAACTTGTTAAAATAATATTGCATAGTACTGTTAATAATTAAAGCAACGTATTTTAGTGGCTGCATATATTTAAACTGACCAGAGTATGTTTGTTATGTCATCATGAATTATAAGTACATGATGCAAAATATATTTAAAAATTCTAAATTAAACCTCATTTTATTGTTTAGAGTTATTTGTTAGATGGTTTAAAAAAAATAGTATTTTAAAATTTGTTTTAAATGCAACTATGTTTTTTTTTTAATATTAATTATCCTTTTATTTCCGAGTCTTCACCGGGTAAAAGTAACCGAATGATATTTTATATATATTAAATATTGCTTTTTATGGCCATTTTATTCCACCTTTACAAATTCATACTAACTATTTTAAGGGTTATTCGTGTTATAAATCTGTATAATGTATTATTATCTGTAGTTAGTAAAATGAGGTATTTGTTTAATTAAGGCAAACTTTCAAATGATCTCAATGTTGCACAGTATTTATTTATTTTGGTGTAGTTTATAGTTAGGGCTAAACTATCAGCCGACAATATTTGTAGGCCATGTTATTTTATCTATTATTATGAATTTCATGAGATTTAATAAGCTTTGTGAACATTCTTTATTAAAATTTGTTGTGTTAATTTTAGTATTTATAGTGCACATATTTATCAAAGAAAGTGCACTGATTTTATAAATTAAAAGCCTGTAAACTTCTAGATTGTAATCATGAAAATATTTATTATTCCAATTGTTGATGACAAATAGAAAAATAAAAAATATGTAAAAAGTAATTCTGTTGTTATTCTTAAACCTTTAATGAATTTCGTTTTGGGTTTTATACAGGGCGTACGGAAAAGAACGAACATGATAGGAACGAACATGATCCTACATGTTCCACAAAAATTACGAATCAGTGTCTTTTTGAAAACCCACTTGAAAAACATTTCTAGATACTACTACTTCTAAACACTACGTTATACATTAATATTATCCAATACAAGTAAGGTAAAAGGTCAAGTTCACCAGTATTATAATAAATCTGAGTTATGTTCGTTATAAAAATTGCTAAAGTAGAAAGCTTTCGAAATATTAAATAACTTTTAAACTTAGACGAACTTGTGAAAACTAATACATGACATGTCATTATTTTTCTGCTTTAAAACATTTCCCATAAAGTCAAGCCAACAAACTGTTTTATGTTCAATTTGTATCGAATTTTGTATCTTTACCGTTTTATTTGCGGTTTTTAAAGCAGCTTGCTGTTTTCCGGCTCTTTATCCTGAAATAGCTGTTGCCCCGACTTCGACCGCGTGGTTTTTGCCACATTCTCCATTGTATCTTCGCTCCTATTAGTTGCACCGTGATGCTATATAGCCTAAAACCTTCCTCGATGAATGGTCTATTGAACACAAAAAGACTTTTTCAATTTGAACCAGTAGTTCCTGAGATTAGCGCGTTTAAACAAACAAACTCTTCAACTTTATATATGTATTAGTATAGAGTATAGATGATAAACATTAACTTTGAAGTACCTACAACTTCTATATCATCGTTAAAAAAAAAATCTGTCACAATTTCAAAAAAGTATGAATATGAGCAGAGCCCGTGCCTCGAGCGGGATCGAACCGCCATCTTTTTTTTCGGAAGGGTTTTGTCAATGGTTTTTGGCGGCAGATTGTTATTGCGTTGAGAGGTCGAGTTGGATCTTGGCGATCGTGGAGTGAATTTGGGGCCTTGAATCCGCTGCTCAATCTTAACAGTTAATTGTTCTTTAGGCAAAATTATGAACTGCCACAATATTGTTAAAACTTCATTTAAATATTGTAGTATTATCTACATTGTAATCATTGTGTTTTGTGCACGCATTTTACTCTGATGACCATGACGCTCACCAGATGCAAGTGACTTGCATGTATCATGCAACCACTAATGAAAATGCCGACGGTAAAAATGCTTCTCAGCGATCAGCGTCAGGCACTAGTTGCCTGGCATTAATGCTGAACTGAAACCTTTTTTGGTGCAGCTTCAGGGTACACTTTTTTGGTGAATGGTAATTAAAAACTTTTTCTTTCTTTCTTTCTCCAACACATTTTTATATTTATTAAAGTGATCAGTAAGACAGACTGTTTAAGTCTGATTTTGCTGTTCACTTTGAGAAAAATGTAATAAGTAACTAAAATTTAAAAGAAAATTTATAACATCGTGCGTCAAAAAAGAATTACCTACTACTTAGCGTGGACGTAATATTATATCTCTACTGTCCAAAAAGTACGCCAAAGTTGGCTAGATTAACTGTAAATGCTCAAAATGTAAATGTGCCATAGAGTAGGGATATGTATGCATATCATAGTCTCGACTAGATGCCACAAATCTTTTAACCTGGTATTATGGTGTAGGTACCTACCCTTTGTTGATTCTTGGATAATCACCTAACATTCTTCAACGTACTGACTAGGAGTCAATAATCAAATTGTAAAGTGATTATTTGTGATTTATTAACCTACCGCCCAACAGTCAAGTAAGTATCCAATAATAATAAAGTATCAATTAAAAGTAGCCAATTTAAAAAAAACTTGCCTCAGTGTATAAGCAAACCTGGTGTTACTGCAAAGGCATATACAATTGTCAGTCGGCGTAAACCATTCAAGTACAGTTTGTAAAATATAGATATAGATATTGCTATTGAACATAAGTAATTTACTTATGTATTTTCTACAAATGGCTTTTTTTGACTAGTTGTATAATAAAATCAATTTCATAAATGGTTAAGGCTGAAGCGTCTATTCGAAACTATTTTGAAAATACTTGGCCAGGTAGACTAGCTCATTACTGTCATTGAATATGACATATTTAAAATAATGTTCGATTCCCTTGTGATAAATTAATTTATAAGATTTAAAATTAAAGAAGCTTAAGATGATCGAGTTCGAGAATTATAGAAGTAATGTGGATATGAACGACAAATATGATTACAAGGATATTAAAGTTTGTAACAGTGTCGTGTATACCGGATCAACTGAAAGGATATTTGAAAAGCCACAAAAAAAGGAGCGTACATCACCGTTACTGGCGGCAGCGGTTATCGGTCTTGATAACACAGCAATTCCTATACCTCAGCACTCAAAAAACATTGAAATCTGGACAGATCATGATGCACAAGAAATATTTTTGGACACCAAACCTACATGCTACGTAATCTTTGGTAAATATGGCGCTGGGCCATATAAACTTGGTGAAGCTTTATCTAAAGAACTAAATTGTATTCACTTCTGTCCAGAAACTATTATTTCTGACGAGTTGGAACAAAGGAGTGCAACTGGAAAAGCTTTGGATTTTAACATGAAACATAATATTCCATGCACGTTTGATGTCTTGCTGAAAATGTTAAAAATTAAAGTACAGTCGCCTGCGGTTCAACATAGAGGATATGTGATATCGGGCATCCCTTTAGTAACATCCACTAAAAATAAACTCTATTATGTCAGATCAACATATGGCGAGGAAGGCTTGTCAATAGTAGAAGAACTCTTGTTTGATATAATCTGTAATTTAAAGAAAAAGAAACATAAAGCATCTTCTCCTCCCAAAACATCTAAAAGCAGCCAATTATCTGTTCCTGTGAACGAAGGAGAAGAAGAAGAAGAAGAAGAGGAAGAAGAAGAAGAAGAAGAAGAGCACACTGAAGAAGAAGGTATAGAAGAGGAGGAAGTTCCGCCTCCTGTACTGCCGAAATTTGCACTTGACTTCTGTTCTGATGTTATGGACCATAAGAAAGGCTACTGTGAAACCAAGCAATCTATGCTCCTGACCCAGATTGAAGAACTATTCAATCTGAGTTTAAAACCTGACATTATCATCCATGTTACCTGCCCAGATGTTGATCTGCTGACCATAAGAAGACATACATATGTGAACCACAGAACAGGCCAAAACTATATGAAACCGTTTGAATCCAACTATGTATCAGATTTAAGAAGGCCTCCTAAGGGTGTAATGAGTGATTTCGAGTATTCTCATGAGTCACATGTTTTTAACCCAAAATATAGTTGCAGATTGCCCAGTAATTTCGAAGAAACAGTCTTTAATCAAACCTGCAACTATCAAAAGATGGTGTTCCCGTTTATGCATAAGAAAATGACAGACTTTAATCCGAAAATGGTCATAGAATTAGACGCCCGGACAAATGTGCACAAAATGCTGCATAATCTACTGGAAAGACTTGTATTATTACACGTTCAGCCAGTTATCATTCCGGAACCATTGAATTTAGAAGAACCCATGTATGATATGGAAGAATTTTGGACATCGGTGTCGGAAATGAATATTATAACTCAGGGTGTTGTTAAGTTCAAACGCACAGCATCACATTGGTTTAACCGATGTCCAGTTGAACTCAAACTGAGGCGCTCTTTAGTAGGGAATCAGAAATATACAATGGCGTTTTTTAAACACGTGTATGTGATGGCATCGCTTAAAAACTATATTTCATTTTACCTTAATCCTCGTCCTTATTTGAAATTAAAGTATTTAGAACCGACTTGCAGAGTCGTAATAATTGGAACAAAATCTTCCGGTAAATCTCTGATCGCGGAATGTCTATCGTGGATTTTTGACTGTCCGATAACAAATTTTAAAGATTTATTGGAAAACGCAAAACGAAAGAAATATGAGCTTTTCGCTCAGTCTATTTTATCTGAAATAATAGCAACTATAGAAGATGCCCGGTATCGAGACTGGCAGAAGAGTGAGTCTGACAGAGTAGCCAAATTAAACACATGGACTATCCAAGTTCTAAAGCTATTGAACCAATATTATCAACTAGTAACAAGTATAGGAAAACAGGAAAAAGAAAAAAAGCCAGTCAAAAAAGCAGGACGAGTGAGGAAAATAGAAGAAGAGCAACTAGTTGATGAAAATAAATTAAAGCCTCTTGATCATGACGAAGGCCAGCGTCCCGCCCTAGAAGAACAGCAACTATCAACGCAAGAAGAAAACCAGCCAATAGAAATAGAAAAAGAGAAGGAAAAAGAATTTACTGATACTCAAAAGCCACTAGTTTTGGACCCCAAAATTCAAATGAAAGTTAATGCTCTCAGACAGCGACTTGCTTTTCTACCTATACTTGATGACTTGAAAGAATGTGAAATAGCTATTTCTACTAAAAATGTTTTAAAGTATGCGCCAGCCGAATTATCTACGGCGCGAAATAAACCTGCTATACCTATTCTAGGTGACGAGGACGTAACTATAGCTATATCAAATTATATCCTCATAAACGATTTAAAAAATGAACTTCAGCCTACTAGTGAGGAAATCATGTCAGAAATAGTAAAAATTATAAATACAGTTGACACAAATCAAGAGCAAGAAACAAAAGGTAACGAATTATATGGAAAATATATAATTGATGGATTACTTTCTGATCCTGAATATTGGAGCCATCTTAATAATAAAAAATTAATGCCTGATTTCACCATCGCATTAATTGAAAATAAAGAAATCGATCAGGAATTAATGCAATATTACGTTAATGCTGAAAGATACATTAAATATTATGCTGACAAAATCTTACTCGCCAACGACCCACTTATTGAGACGAGACTAGTGATTGAGAAGTCTCAGCCAAATACTGTCTTTGATATTGTAGGAGGTATTACTGATTATATTATCAACCGAGCTCTAAATTCTCTTGTTGCTCCATATCGTCAGTCAGTGCCTGACTCTCTAATTGAATCTTTTAGTGAATCTGTAGATAAATTCCGGGAAGATTGGGACAGTTTGAAAATAAAGTTAGAGGATCGATCGAAATCTTATATTGAGGTAGAACTTGAAAATAAAACGGATGTAGAAATTGTAGAAGAAGTGTTATTAAAGTTACGTAATAGTTATACTTACATGCCACCGGCATCTGTAGATGAAGAGGACGACAGAGCTCGTGATGATATCGCTACTAAAGATCTTATGACCTACAATGACTCGAAATTCTATTGTGAAACTTACTTTTACAGCCCCGTAACTTTTTATTTGCGTGATACTTTATGGGAAGGAAACCCTTTGTTTTCTGTATTATGTGACAATAAAGTACATAACTTTGCTAATGATTTGTTCCTTGAAAAGTTTAGACAGGACAAAACCCGATACCAATCATATAATAATCCATTCAAAGTATTTCCCAAAATAAGAATATGTATCACTGGGTGTATTGGGTGTGGAGCGACAGTTTTATCAAAGAAAATTGCTAAAGAGCTTGGCCTACTGTACATTAATTTTGCAGATATGATAAACGATTATATTAAACCAAGACATTTCAAAAAAGTGGGCCGACAATATGAAAATATGTTTATAGATGAACCTTTCGACGATGATAGTGTAGTAGAATTTCAAGCGGGAGAAGAGGATGAAAAACTGATGGATAATATTTTGAATAATGAAACTGAAATGAGACGAATGATCCAGAGTTATTTTGATCGCGGAACGCCTCTTGTATCTGGTTTCGTGTTAAAAATTATTAAAATGATGTGGTCTGGTCCATTTGCACCTGTTGGCTTCGTTTTGGATGGTTATCCAAGAATACCAAGCGACTTCGACGACATGCTATCTCTATTTTGTATGCCTGATATAGTAATACATCTGGAATCTGATTCCGAAGTTGCTATTAAACGACTTGCTCCTACTATGTTTAACCAATGGAAAAACCAACAATTAGAAGCAAAAGAGAAAGCAAAAACTAAGTTAAAAATAGAGCGTGAAGAATGGAGCAAAAAAATGACTAGAATAATGGTGAAGAAACTAATTATTGAAGAAATATTGGAAAGCATGTTCTTCCCTACAAGTACAACAGTCGGTCTCTCGGTTGACAGTGATATTATGGGTGCACATCCAGCGGGATCATCACTTATAGATCAACAACTGTTTAACAATGAGCTAACCCAAGAACATCCAGAGCCGCAGGATACAAATGTGTGGGAAAAGAATGACGAAGCGCGCGAGAGAATCGAATCTCGAATTGAGCTCTTATTTGAAACCGATGATACAAATATACAAGCTTTGAAAGAATTGATAGACGAACAAAAGATTAAAATGGTTACCATAGATGGCAAAAAACCAGCGCATAAAGTATTTAAAGAGTGTCTTACAAATCTGATGTTTTTAAAAAATAGATGTGAATCACTCTTAGAACAAACATTTATTGTAAGTATTGAAACCGCTGACCGTTTATTACACAAAGGTTTCTGTTTCTTCAGTAAATTTAATCGCATTTGTCCTGTTCACATTTATAATTTTCCAAATTCTGTTCAAAATTCTTATAAAATAGCCAAACGCAAGGGTACCCTTTTCCCAGTAGTTCATAGATCGTTTGTTTATTTTATTTGCAAGAAAGAATATGTTATTAAATTTAGAACAAATCCTCTTAGATATATAACTTCTAAAGCTATCGAATCCTACTGTGAATATCCATTGAGAATAAGTGTTATAGGGACTCCTAAGTCGGGTGCCAGCTCACTTGCTGCTAAAATAGCTGAAGATAATTGTCTTATATATATATCTAAAGGGGCTGCGGTGCGTAACGTTTTAGAAAATATGGCGTGGACTGAACTGGCTTCTCAATTGAGAGCACAGTTAGAAGAAGGAAAATTAATTGACGATGACGTTATTGTAAAAGCTATACAAACAGCAGCTATTGACCATCGTACGGTTACATACGGGTTCATTTATGACGGAATACCGGAAACACCCTATCGGGCCACAGCTTTGGTAAAAAACGGTCTGTACCCGAACATTATATTTGATCTGAATGCTACTAAAGAGAAAATTGTGACCAATGCTCTTGACGAAGTGAATTATGATGTTTTGAAATATCGACCAACGTTTCCAAAACCTCTTATTGAAAAAAGATACGAGAATTGGAAGCGGAAAAGTTACCATATTAGAGAATGGATAGCTGATGATTATGAAAACCTTAGCCTTGTAGATGCTAACCAAAGTAAATGGAAAGTTTTTAAGGATGTTCACAACAGCATATCGGAACTTGCTCAAAGAATACATTTTTATTTAGCCCGTATTGATAAAACTATCGTGCGTGCCATGTGGGTTTCTAACGAAACTTTTGCTGAAAGACAATCCTCATACAGAAATCTGTGTCCAGTGTGTTTTCATAAAAGAACGATCAGACACAGTGATTATCCCCCAGATAAAAAAGGGGTTGTTCAGTACAAAAATACTTTTTATTGGATTTGTGATGAGCATATAGAGTCGGTCATGATGTTCCCGCATGTTCACTTGATGCACCGGGATATAGAAATCCCTGAAATCGCAGCGGTGGTCAAAACAATTAGTAAACAATATTTATATGAAAAGGGAATATGTATTGTCACGTACGCGGAGCATTTACCAGCGCAAAAAGTGGTAGCCGGGATTCTTGATTACGCTTGTCGCTATCGTCAAAAAGCGTATTTATTCTGTAGTGAAGAGTGTTTCGCTAAGTTTCTAGCAAAACCTCAATTGTATTACGATATCAGAGTTTTTAGGGAGTCAAAACCCTTTCAAAAACTATCTTTAAAAACTTTGCCTCACCTTGGATATTTGGAACAAACGTTAGGCAATATATTAACTGATGCATGTTGTTCTGTTAATGTGTTCAGACCAAAATATCCGGGACTTACTTTTCAACAGTCTGCATTCATTTTCATAGGACTTTTTCTAAAGGTCAATGACCCATTATTGAGTGAAGAAAGGAAGGCACTTTACCGTAAAGCTTTTGGCGTATTTGAAGCCCGGTGCAAAATGTTGAATCGCGCAGGATTAATTTTAAGATCTATGAACAATCCTTTTGCACCGTATCCTAAATGTTACCATCCAGAACCGACTCTCAGACCCCTTGACCAAGAGGAAATGTGCTCGGCTACAATCGAAAGACCTTCGGTATTACAAAGAATATCAAGTTACGTTCAAATGCATAAACCTTCCTTTCTTAAGTCATTACATCGGCGCTCTACTGTTACAGGCGCAATGATAAGACAGTAATTTAGACCTAGAAGTAAGACTTTGTTAGAGACTTTATAATTCAAACAAATGTTTACCTGAAATATGTACGTATTGTTTTAATTCAGTTAGTTTTAATTCAGAAGTCTTAGTTTAATTTTAGCTACTTTTAATTAATTAAGTATTAAAAGGTGTTCAGTGTGGTGTTCATACAATGACCCAATTCGATAGATAGCCAGCACTGGGTATCTCAGTAATATCCTAGGACCTAGGTAGAGAGATTTTTTGAATTGTCCCGTACATGCTATCCCATACTTGTATTTATTATAAGACAGATGTTTGGATGACTGAGTGGGATTATATTAATGAACTTCGTTGTACGATGTAAAAATGTGAAGTAGCAGGCTTATTGACAAAAAGCTCGCTATTTTTACTTTCTTGTTATGAGGATATATTAAATGATTTTAACTAAAACTTGAATTTGTTAATTTTTTCCAGTCTGTATATTTGCAGTATTTCTCCCGCACTTACTAATCTAATGCTTGTTCCACAATTAGGTATTCAAGCCACATGCACAAAGACACGCAGACATAGAAGCTTTCACACAAACGTTCGGGCTACGTGGGGTGGAACCCGCGATATGACGCGCTCAGTGGGTCCAACGTGTTGATCTCCACCACTCGGCTATCCGCGCTGTCGAAACTTTATAGATTTTCAACCAGTTCATCGCTCTCTTACTTCTTTACTACCTACATAAATAACAAACAAACCGATAAAAACATGAAATCTATACTTCCATACTAATATATAAAGCTGAAGAGTTTGTTCGTTTATTTGAAAGCGCTAATCTCAGGAACTACTGGTTCGAATTGAAAAACTCTTTTTGTGTTGAATAGGCCATTTGTCAAGGAAGGCTATAGGCTTTGTAACATAGGAGCGAAGACTCACTGGGAAATGTGGAAAAAACGGGGAAAAATATCAATTTTTGAGGGCTTCCGTTGCTTGAGCTGCGATAACAGTACAAGATCTTCTAACCACTTGGACGAAGTCGCGGGCAACAGCTAGTATATGATAATAATAGCACGATTTTGTCACTGCCTGCCAGGCGCGCTCACTTCGTATCACGGCCGAGGGCAACGACTAGACAGCGTTTGTTGTTTGCCCTCGCTGGGCAGTTCAGCAAAAAGCGCTTTGTATCTTCTTCTAGGGCCTCACAGGCAGTCCACACCTCCAGTTCGCTCACATCAGATCCGACGCAGCTACTTACCGGAACAGCCCTGACCGATCATCGCCTGACCAATCCCTAAAAATGGGGATGATGGCAGCTACAAGTTCATTTCCAGCGGTCCGGCTAATCCGGCTATATAGGCTTGTATAGCCTGAAGACACCAACCTGAACCAGACCTGAGAAAGATCGTTGCCTTTTGTAATGAAAGTAAAAATAGTTGAATTTTACGTATTTCTGTTGCTTTTAAATCTATAAAACTTTATTCGTAATTAATTTTAAAAGGCTGCAACTTCGTTTATGAAAACTATGGTCGCAAAGATCACAACTTTAAAATTCATTAATCTCAACAACAAGAATTGTTTTTGTCGCATCGTGATCGTTGAGACGTTTTTGTGTATCTTGTAGGTGTTGTTCGTATTTTGTTTGTATTTCCCTAACTTAAAAGTGAAATTTCTTCAATAGAAAACTTCTGTTAAGAGTAAATTCTAAGACAAAATTATTTGGGAATTTAGCACCTTATACAACTGAACTTTAATCGACTCTAGAAAAATATCAAGTAAACGAGTTCTTCGGGGTTTGCCCCTTATTTAAAGAGAGATGAAAAATGAGAAAAGTATGCGAATTCTTATGCAGGTATGTATTTAGAAAATTGTTAGTATGTTTATTAGTTATTGTCATAATACAAGTCTTGCAAAGTTGGAAACTAGATGGTGTTGCTTGAAGGCACTAGTCTCTGGTATTATACCCATTTTAAGATTTCTTTCTATACTAGATCTATATAATATAATAGCGACCCGCCCCGGTTTCGCACGGGAGCAGTGCTAATATACGCTACAGAATTTCTTTAACGTTCTTTATTTTAATAATGATTCATACCATCGTTGCTGCACGTTTGAAATTTGAATAATTGAATACTAATGTAGTGTGAATAAAACTGTCGTATTTATTTTGATTTTGATAAGGATTACGATTTCAATAAAAACAGCTTCGCAAAGAAGTTTTGTTTTGGAATGAAATTATTAGCCAAAAAATGGTTATGGTGAGTAAACCTTAAGTGATAGAGATATGTGTCGCGTTATGGTGTACAATATTGTAGAACATTATTTTGAAGTATCTCTTGCGGTTAAGCCAGCGTATGCAATGAAAGCGTAAAAAATAGTAAATACATTTGAAAAATCGCTAAAATTGACTTAGTTCCTGTACGAAAATATACAATAAAAAAAATAATTTTATGTTGAGCAACCCTTACCACTTAGGGGTATGAAAAATAGATGTTGTTCTATTTTCAGACCTACCCAATATGTATACAAAATTTCATAAAAATCGGTCGAACTGTTTCGGAGGAGAACGGAACCAACATCGTGACACGGGAATTTTATATATTAGAAGACTAGCTGACCCAGCAAACGTTGTTTTGCCGAATATTTTTTTTTCTAGTTGTATGTATTTTTAATGCCACATTATAAAAAAATAAAAACAAACAATTTCGTCCAAAAGACAAATAATTTTTTTTCAGTGTGAGCAACCCTTATCACTTGGGGTATGAAAACTAGAAAATTTCATAAGAAGAAGACATAAATTTATTTATGATTTTTATATAATAAATAGGTAGATAATGTTTTTACATTGCCCAGACACTTTTGATAGTTCCAACGAGGGGTTGCAAAGTGTAATAAAGTAAAATTAAAGCATTGTTTAAAACAAAAAACGTTTTTTCACTTGTAGCCCCGTAATTTTAGACCTGCACGCAATTACAGTAAAAACTTAGCATATCTATACTAATATATAAAGCTGAAGAGTTTGTTTGTTTGAACGCGCTAATCTCAGGAACTACTGTTCCAAATTGAAAAATTATTTTTGTCTTGAATAGACCATTCATCGATGAAGGCTTTAGGCTATAAACCATCTGCTGCGACTAATAAGAGCGAAGATACTATGAAAAATGTGAAAAAAACAGGGTAGGTATAAATCATAACTTATATCTTCTGCCCACGGGGACGAAGTCGCGGGCAACAGCTAGTTGACGATAAAAGAGCTTAACTGAACAGGTTCATACTAGTCGCAACTTGTTACAAGGGTTGGGATACAGCTCCTATACCTCCCGCTTCACATTTATAATATTAGTAAGGATAATTTATTATCAAACTTTTATAAGATTTCATAATAAAACTATTTTGTAAATACTTGGCCTGATAGACTAGTTGGCATATTACTGGCAGAATATGGAATATGACATACTTCAAACGATGTTTGATTCCATTGTGATAATTTTTTTATGGATTTAATATAAGACTTTAAAATGATCGAATTCGAGAATTATAAAAGTAATGTGGATATGAACGACAAATATGATTACAAGGATATTAAAGTTTGTAACAGTGTCGTGTATACCGGATCAACTGAAAGGATATTTGAAAAGCCACAAAAAAAGGAGCGTACATCACCGTTACTGGCGGCAGCGGTTATCGGTCTTGATAACACAGCAATTCCTATACCTCAGCACTCAAAAAACATTGATATCTGGACAGATCATGATGCACAAGAAATATTTTTGGACACCAAACCTACATGCTACGTAATCTTTGGTAAATATGGCGCTGGGCCATATAAGCTTGGTGAAGCTTTATCTAAACAGCTAAATTGTATTCACTTCTGTCCAGAAACTATTATTTCTGATGAGCTGGAACAACGAAGCGCAACTGGGAAAGCTTTGGATTTTAACATGAAACATAATATTCCATGCACGTTTGATGTCCTGCTGAAAATGTTAAAAATTAAAGTAAGGTCGCCTGCGGTTCAACATCGAGGATATGTGATATCGGGCATCCCTTTAGTAACATCCACTAAAAATAAACTCTATTATGTCAGATCAACATATGGCGAGGAAGGCTTGTCAATAGTAGAAGAACTGTTGTTTGATATCTTCTGTAATTTAAAGAAAAAGAAACGTAAGAAATCAGCTTCTTCACTAAATACGTCTGAAAGTAGCCATTTATCTGCACCTGCTGAAGAAGGAGAAGAAGAAGAAGAAGACGAAGAAGAAGATATCGCTGAAGAAGAAGCTATTGAAGAGGAGGAAGCTCCGCCTCCTGTACTGCCGAAATTTGCACTTGACTTCTGTTCTGATGTTATGGACCATAAGAAAGGCTACTGTGAAACCAAGCAATCTATGCTCTTGACCCAGATTGAAGAACTATTCAATTTGAGTTTAAAACCTGACATTATCATCCATGTTACCTGCCCAGATGTTGATCTGCTGACCATAAGAAGACATACATATGTGAACCACAGAACAGGCCAAAACTATATGAAACCGTTTGAATCCAACTATGTATCAGATTTAAGAAGGCCTCCTAAGGGTGTAATGAGTGATTTCGAGTATTCTCATGAGTCACATGTTTTTAACCCAAAATATAGTTGCAGATTGCCCAGTAATTTCGAAGAAACAGTCTTTAATCAAACCTGCAACTATCAAAAGATGGTGTTCCCGTTTATGCATAAGAAAATGACAGACTTTAATCCGAAAATGGTCATAGAATTAGACGCCCGGACAAATGTGCACAAAATGCTGCATAATCTACTGGAAAGACTTGTATTATTACACGTTCAGCCAGTTATCATTCCGGAACCATTGAATTTAGAAGAACCCATGGATGATATGGAAGAATTTTGGACATCGGTGTCGGAAATGAATATTATAACTCAGGGTGTTGTTAAGTTCAAACGCACAGCATCACATTGGTTTAACCGATGTCCAGTTGAACTCAAACTGAGGCGCTCTTTAGTAGGGAATCAGAAATATACAATAGCGTTTTTTAAACACGTGTATGTGATGTCATCGCTTAAAAACTATATTTCATTTTACCTTAATCCTCGTCCTTATTTGAAATTAAAGTATTTAGAACCGACTTGCAGAGTCGTAATAATTGGAACAAAATCTTCCGGTAAATCTCTGATCGCGGAATGTCTATCGTGGATTTTTGACTGTCCAATAACTAGTTTCAAAGATTTATTTGAAAATGAAAAACAAAAAAAATATGAGCTTTTTGCTCGGTCTATTTTATCCGAAGTAATAGCAACTATAGAAGATGCCCGGTATCAAGACTGGCAGAAGAGTGAGTCTGACAGAGTAGCCAAATTAAACACATGGACTATCCAGGTTCTAAAGCTATTGAACCAATATTATCAACTAGTAACAAGTATAGGAAAACAGGAAAAAGAAAAACAGCCAGTCAAAAGAGCAGGACGAATGCAGAAAATAGAAGAACAGCTACCAGAAGTAGAAGAAATAAAACCACTAGATCAAGACGAAGTACAGCTTCCTGTCCAAGAAGAAAAGCAACTACCGGAACAAGAAGAAAAACAGCCACTGGAACAAGAAGAAAAGCAGCTTCTAGAAATGGGAATAGAGAGGGAAAAGGAAGATACTGAAAAACAAAAGCCAGGAGGAGGTCAGGACTCCAAAGATCAAATGAAAATAAATGCACTTAGACAGAAACTGTCTTTTCTCCCCATACTCGATGACTTGGAAGAGTGTGAAATAGCTATTTCTAATAAAAATGTTATAAATTATGCACCAGCCGAATTATCTACGGCGCGAAATAAACCTGCTATACCCATTCTAGGTGACGAGGACGTAACTATAGCTATATCAAATTATATCAAAACCAATGATTTAGATAAGGATCTTCAGCCCACCAGTGACGAAATAATGTCAGAAATTGTAAAACTTATTTTTGCAGTCGATGCAAACCAAGAGCAAGAAACGAAAGGGAACGAATTATATGGAAAATACATTATCGATGGATTACCTTCTGATCCTGAATATTGGAGTCATCTGAATAATCCAAAATTAATGCCTGATTTCACCATCGCATTAATTGAAAATAAAGAAATCGATCAGGAATTAATGCAATATTACGTTAATGCTGAAAGATACATTAAATATTATGCTGACAAAATCTTACTCGCCAACGACCCACTTATTGAGACGAGACTAGTGATTGAGAAGTCTCAGCCAAATACTGTCTTTGATATTGTAGGAGGTATTACTGATTATATTATCAACCGAGCTCTAAATTCTCTTGTTGTTCCATATCGTCAGTCAGTGCCTGACTCTCTAATTGAATCTTTTAATGAATCTGTAGAAAAATTCCGGGAAAATTGGGACAGTTTGAAATTAAAGTTAGAGGATCAATCAAAGTGTTTTATTGAAGTAGAGCTTCAAAATAAAACTGATGTAGAAATTGTAGAAGAAGTGTTAACAAAGTTACGTAATGGCTATACTTACATGCCACCGGCATCCGTAGATGAAGAGGAGGAAAATGCCCGTGATGTTATTAATGACTTCGCTACTAAAGATCTTATGACCTACAATGACTCGAAATTCTATTGTGAAACTTACTTTTACAGCCCCGTAACTTTTTATATACGTGATACGTTATGGGAAGGAAACCCTTTGTTTTCTGTATTATGTGACAATAAAGTTCATAACTTTGCTAATGATTTGTTCCTTGAAAAGTTTAGACAGGACAAAACCCGATACCAATCATATAATAATCCATTCAAAGTATTTCCCAAAATAAGAATATGTATCACTGGGGGTATTGGGTGTGGAGCGACAGTTTTATCAAAGAAAATTGCTAAAGAGCTTGGCCTACTGTACATTAATTTTGCAGACATAATAAACGATTATATGAAACCAAAACATTTTAAAAATGTGGGACGAAAATATGAAAATATGTTCACAGACAAACCTTTCGATGAAGATGGTGTTGTAGAATTTCAGGTAGCTGAAGAAGATGAAAAACAGATGGATGATATTTTGAGTAATGAAACTGAAATGAGAAGAATGATCCAGAGTTATTTTGATCGCGGAACGCCTCTTTTATCACGTCTCACTGTATTGATGATTAGAAAGATATGGTTTGATCCATTTGTACCTGTTGGTTTCGTTCTAGATGGTTATCCAAGAATACCAAGCGACTTCGACGACATGCTATCTCTATTTAGTATGCCTGATATAGTGATACATCTAGAATCTAATTCTGAAGTTGCTATCAAACGAATGGCTCCTATTATGTTTAACCAATGGAAAAACCAACAAATAGAAGCAAAGAAAAAAGCTAATAATAAGTTAAAGAAAGAACATGAAGAATGGACAAAAAAAATTACTCAGAAAACTGTAGTTAAGCTGATAATGGAAGAAATTTTAAAAAACATGTTTATTGTTCAAGATAGGGCCAAACTTCTTACAAATGACAGTGTTATAATTGATGCACATCCAACGGGATCATCAAATGTAGATCCCCTACTGTTTAAGGCTTACAATGAGCTTATTCAAGAATATCCAGAGCCGCAGGATACTAATGTTTGGGAAACGTATGAGGAAGCGCGCGAGAGAATCGAATCCAGAATTGATGTATCATACGAAATTGATGATGCAAATATACAAGCTATGAAAGAATTGATAGAAGAACAAAAGATTAAAATGGTTACCATAGATGGTACAAAGCCAGAGCATAAAGTGTTTAGAGAGTGTCTTACAAATCTGATGTTTTTAAAAAATAGATGTGAATCACTCTTAGAACAAACATTTATTGTAAGCATTGAAACCGCTGACCTATTGTTACAGAAAGGATTCTGTTTCTTTAGTAAATTTAATCGCATTTGTCCTGTTCATATTTATTATTCACCAAATTCTGTTCAAAATACTTATAAAATAGCCAAACGCAAGGGTACCCTTTTCCCAGTAGTTCATAGATCGTTTGTTTATTTTATTTGCAAGAAAGAATATGTTATTAAATTTAGAACAAATCCTCTCAGATATATAACTTCTAAAGCTATCGAATCCTACTGTGAATATCCATTGAGAATAAGTGTTATAGGGACTCCTAAATCGGGCGTCAGCACACTAGCTAGCAAAATAGCTCAAGATAATTGTATAATATACATATCTAAAGGAGCTGCGTTGCGAAATGTTTTAGAAAATATGGCGTGGACTGAACTGGCTTCTCAATTGAGGGCACAGTTAGAAGAAGGAAAATTACTTGACCAGGACGTTATTGTAAAAGCTATACAATCAGCAGCTATTGACCATCGTACCGTTACGTACGGTTTCATTTATGATGGAATACCGGAAACACCCTATCGGGCCAAAGCTTTGGTCAAAAACGGTCTGTACCCGAACATAATATTTGATCTGAATGCTACTAAAGACAAAATTGTGACCAATGCTCTTGGCGAAGTGAATTATGATGTTTTGAAATATCGACCAACGTTTCCAAAACCTCTTATTGAAAAAAGATACGAGAATTGGAAGCTAAGAAGTTACCATATTAGGGAATGGATAGCTGATGATTATCAAAACCTTAGCCTTGTAGATGCTAACCAAAGTAAATGGAAAGTTTTTAAGGATGTTGACAACAGCATATTTGAACTTGCTCAAAGAATACATTTTTATTTAGCCCGTATTGATAAAACTATCGTGCGTGCCATGTGGGTTTCTAACGAAACTTTTGCTGAAAGACAATCCTCATACAGAAATCTGTGTCCAGTGTGTTTTCATAAAAGAACGATCAGACACAGTGATTATCCCCCAGATAAAAAAGGGGTTGTTCAGTACAAAAATACTTTTTATTGGATTTGTGATGAGCATATAGAGTCGGTCATGATGTTCCCGCATGTTCACTTGATGCACCGGGATATAGAAATCCCTGAAATCGCAGCGGTGGTCAAAACAATTAGTAAACAATATTTATATGAAAAGGGAATATGTATTGTCACGTACGCGGAGCATTTACCAGCGCAAAAAGTGGTAGCCGGGATTCTTGATTACGCTTGTCGCTATCGTCAAAAAGCGTATTTATTCTGTAGTAAAGAGTGTTTCACTAAGTTTCTAGCAAAACCTCAATTATATTACGATATCAAAGTTTTTAAGGAAGCTAAAAGCTTTCAAAAACTGAGCTTAAAAAAATTGCCGCACCTTGGATACTTGGAACAAACGTTGGGCAATATATTAACTGATGCATGTTGTTCTGTTAATGTGTTCAGACCGAAATATCCGGGACTTACTTTTCAGCAGTCTGCATTCATTTTCATAGGACTGTTTCTAAAGGCCAATGACCCGCTCATGAGTGAAGAAAAGAGGGCACGCTATCATAAAGTCTTCACCGTATTTGAAGCCCGTTGCAAAATGTTGAACCGCGCAGGATTGATTTTAAGATCTATGAACAATCCTTTTACACCTTATCCTAAATGTCACCATCCAGAACCGACTCTTGTACCAATGGAACAACAAGAATTGTGTTCAGTTACAATACAAAGACCTTCGCTCGCACCTCGATTGTCAAATTATGTTCAAAAACACAGACAATCTATCATTCCAGAAAAACGGCGCTCAACTGTTACGGGTGCAATGATAAGGTTATAATTTAGGTGACATCGACTTATTCTTAAATAAGATTTTCTTTACCGATTTACATTACATTTTGTCTGACATTATTTACACACGTTAATTTTTAATTTAATTTGTATTTAATTATGATTATGATAATTTTGAGTATTCTTTAGTATAACTTCTATAGTAATTTGAATAATTTGTAATGGTTAGTTTAGAATAATTTAATATTATCAATAAATATTTTACTGACATTCTATTTTTTTTTCGTTAAGGAAGTTACAATGTAGTTTCAACTTAATACGTAGCCACTAGTAGTTTAAGGAATCCATACTTGAACGCGCTAATCTCAGGAACTACTGGTTCGAATTGAAAAATTCTGTTTGTGTTGAATATACCATTTATTTAGTAAAGCTATAGGCTATATAAGATCACGCTGCGACTAATAGAAGCGAAGATATAATGGAAAATTTGAAAAAAAACGTGGAAAATTATTCATCTTTGAGGGCATCCGTTGCGTGCGCTGCGGAAACGGTTCAAGATCTTCTAACCACGAGGACGAAGTCGCGGGCAACAGCTAGTATTATATATTTAACAAATTGATTTGAAAACCCGCCCCCTTGGGGAATGGAGCGGGTAGGTGCGGACTAAAGCAAGTGCTACACGGTATGAAACGGCGGTTTGAACAGTGTCTAAAATAACGTTGCGTTGATAAGAAGTCTCCGCGTTCCCGTTCCTGACGCACTTTCAGAAATAATTACAAAGACATCATGGCGCCTTGCCTAAGTAAACAACAAAAAGTTGTGGTGAGTCTTGCACTTTTGTGTGCAACTAAAAAAAAAATACAGAGAAAAAAAAAATGGATGAAGCAATGGTTACAGGAGAGATTAACTCTGTCATATGAACTTAATTAAACTACTGGACTTTGATGACGTACATAACTTTAACTCTAAAACTTTAACACTAAAACTATAAGGTTCTAACGTCGCGTGCGTCTCCGCTCGCTGCCGCAGCACGACTGCCGAACGCGTGGTTTTAAACAAGCGGCTAGACTGTTTTAAACCAACGGTTTTGGTCACTGTTTGCAACGCAAAGCGTGCTGCCAATGTCGTATCAAGGTTAAACGAAATTTGGCATAAAACAACTATCGTAACTATTATATTGAAACCAGTTTCAAACCGCCGTTTCATACCGTGTAGCACTTGCTTTACTGAATAAACCTTACAACCGAATAACGTCATCCGCGTTTTGTTGCCAACAAGTGGTAATGCATAGCATTACTGTACGTGCAAAGTCTATATCCTAATCACAAACATCATACAATCATATCGTCAGTGTGGACTTTTAACTCCTGATTGGCATTATTATTTACATTATAATTATTAATTGTTAGGTGCTTGTAAGATTCATTTGCGTTTGAATGACACAACATATTTCTATCTAAGCGAAAGCTAAAAGGAAATTATTTTGCAGTTCATTTTTCTCAAATCACCAGATAGTCAAATAGACTACTTAGAATAAATACTCTAAGTGTAAAATATCATAGATATTAATTACACAATCATAGGTATTCATGGTATCAAGACGATATTTAATATACTTAAATTGATACGAATAGGTATGAAAATTACGCAACTCTTCTTCCTCTATCACCTACATGTCAATAAATTTCCATAATAATTAGTCTGGGTTCGATTATATTCTCGGTTTGGTGCTGAAGTGGTGCTATCCAACCTAACGAAGACTACAGCACCAACTTTTATCAGCATGCTAACTGTCAATCGAGCATAATTCCATCTCGCACGAATTGGCAAGTTTCAGAGTACAACTCGATTGCAATTACATTCAAACAGAACTAATTATTTGTCATGTAGGTACATACATAGTGTTGGTAAGTTGTGGGGTTAACTTATAGCCTCTATAGGTATGCTTACTAGAATGTAAACATCAATAAATGTCGTGGTTACGGCGCGTTGCCTTAGTCTACTAGCCTTCCGCACTTGCTAAACGTGTGACCGCAAAGAGCGTCCCTCTGGAAGTGGTGCATGCCTTTCACAATTGCATGTAGATATTTCTTTAAGACGTGGTGGTAGCTATCATCTATCTGGATGTCATCAGTGTGGACGCTTATAGCTTTCTATATTCACGTAGTAAAAGAAGCCCCTGTAGGTATATGCCCAGGCTTTCAGCTAACTCATACTACATGTCGTCAAAATTGATCAATCCGCTTGAGCGAATCGAGGTAACAAAAATACATACTCAAAACTTTCGCCTTATACTATTATTCTGATTAATGCCATTAGCAAGAAAACGCAAAAAATAATATTATCATAGTAATAGGTGTATCCAAAATTAAATAATCCATTACTAACAATAGATCAATATTACTTTACTTTTAGACAAGTTCCTATATTTTAATTATCCTGTTCCTCCTTTGATTTTTTACATATCTATAACATTAAATAAGGCAGGAATGAAAAGAAAACGAGGAACCATGCCATGTCAGTCGTCATAATTTAAACATATTCCCCACTTTGGCCACATGGAGCACTGTTTGGGTAGCATTCTGATTTCATTATGCTAATTATTTATTTTGAAAAATAAAACTCTAACGAATAAACACTTGTTAAGTTATTTTTAAAGTTATTCAAGTCTGCTCATTCGGTTTAGCAGTATAATATGGTCGTTTATATTCGAATAGCAGCAGATATACAGCAACAAAGATTTGCACGGGAAAACACATAATATTAAAGTAGCCTCTGCATAGTAACGCGCGCAAAGCGATACAGAAAGTAAAATTCAATCGCAGAAACACAGAAGATGGCGCAAGCTCATACTAAAAATACAATATCGTCATAAATTAAGTCTTTTATTTCAGAAAACGATACAATATAGCATAATAGTACAATATAACAACAATACCATACGGAAATTTTTATTTAAATGTTCTCTATTGTTAGTTTCAAAGTAAACTATTAACTGATGCTTACGTGGCCTTACCAAATACATCATCGATCGAAATCAAAAAATGTGATGACTATAGATCTTACAACACATTATATAAATTTCAACAGGCTGTTACACAGGACCGACTAAAACGTCGGTGTCTTGCAAGGGCCAGTAAATCCTTGCATTAACTACTACATGAACAAGCGTGAGGCGCCACCCTGATAGCTTCCACTTCAGTTATCAGAATATTAGCTATTTGCAAGTACACCCACGTACCAGCCCTGGAGGTAGGGCCATTGAAGCCTACTGATTTGGAGCATCCTTTACTAAATGCACAATGACTCAACATTCTACCACTAGTGTTAACGAATGACTTTTGAAAATATTTTTTTACACAAATGTTTGTTCAATTTTGAGTAAACACGTGCATTTAAATATATTACGTCACTAATCAGTAATTAAATTAAAACATTTCAATTCACCAACCATTTAATAAAACAAAATTTTTAAATACATTACCATTCACGAATCATTTCTTTAGTTTTCATCACCTTCATATTGTTTTTACTTATACATATATAAAGAAAAATATACAGATTCTTAATACCCATTTCATAACGTTTCTTACTTTACCAATATTGCATGTGACGTAATATTCGAGCGACGTTAAAAGGCCTATTGAATTTTATTTGTCGTGTCCAAGTATTGGGTACATCACCATTTAAATACTAGTCTCATGAAAATGCTCATATTTTTCTTCAAATATGTTTAATTGAGTAACTTAAATATAATTTATTTCGTTTCAGTTTTCCTTTCGATTGTCGTTTATGTAATTTTCTAAAAAATAAGACAGGAATTCAATACATCTCGGAGATTTATTGAATTTTTTAACAAAATATCATCGTCACGTAGTTTTGAAAGTAAAACTGATCTGAAAATCAAATAACATTAAACACAGGACATATTGTTAAAGATTCGGTTGCCTGTACAGTAATTGTTTAGTGCGATCTTATCTAGATGATGTAGAGATACATTTATTACAAATTAAACATTCTGTCCATCGGCATATTTATAAAAAACCACCACAAATGAAAATAAAAATGCCACAAACAAGAGTGAAATTCTTCTAAATATACTGACATAAATCTACGATTAAATGTGCTATGAAACATGACATGTTGACGCCTAGTATTATCGGAATAGTAGCCGTGGAGTTCACACAACAGCCACGGTTATACTACCAATTTAATCATTAATACAATCCTCACTTCGCACTTATCTCCGTCGGACGATGGCTGAGCTTCAGTCACCCTAGTCAGCATATAGGTTAACAATCATGATCTCAGGCGACGAAACGATGACGAACGATTCAGAAAAATTATATATATAAGTACTGTATTCAAATATTCAAATATAAGAAATACATTGGAGACATTAGATTTATAATAATCATTTAACTGAGAATTGAGAAGCTCAGCTAACGCCAGAACATTCGCATCATTAACCAAATGGTTTTTTAAAAGCGACTTCCTATCCTCGCTCTCGGTCACTCCCGCTGTGCAATTCAATTATAAATTAAATATTGTTAAAAGCTAACGGATATCAGTTGGGACCACGATTTCGTCATTAAACTACTGCCAACTTACGAGTTAATACTAAGCATGATAAAAATTAATTTGTAATTTTTATTACAAGTTAAAGTTTACCACAATTAAAAATGACAACACAATGATCACAATACGTAGATTTTGAATGTCAGTGACATAGGTTAAACCAAATACAAAAACATTATTGTACATGAAAATAACTTTGAATGAAAAACAATTATAGAACAGAATTTCGTTATAATGTTTCGTCCTCAGTGGTTATCGCGATAACATTAGACGTTGGTTGCTTAGTTTTTAAAGTTATTTATTTTTAGTCACTATAAAATAAAATATAAAGGCGTTGTGCAAACTGAAACCACATGATTATTCTTGCGATTAATTTCACACTTTTCTTACTTAACGCACGCTAAACTTAGAAAGAAAGAAAACGTTTTTAATTAGTACAGCATAAAAATTAAACATAACATTCACCAAAAAAGTATACCCTGAAGCTGCACCAAAAAAAGGTCTCAGTTCAGCATTAACGCCATGCAACTAGTGCCTGACGCTGAACTTGTTTAAGGCCTTAGATTAAATGTGAACACAGCGGACAGATCATCAAGTGTTGCTAAAAATATGATTTGAAGAGTATTAACATAGAATAACGTTATCACAGGAAAGGTGTGAAGAGGTATCAGTTTGCACAGAGCCACACACAAAATACAAATAAATAGCCAATCTACAAGCATTGAAAACTCAGGTAATTATATCAAGTTTGTTGTCACACGAATCACGACAAGCACATTTAATGGTTTATAAATAACTATAACAATAATACTAACATTATTTTTGCACAGCGCAATGTATAATATGTATATACGAAATATGGTTACTCACACTTAATTTGTTTGCCGTAAGCCAATTTAATTAAGACAACACTTTTGTAATATTAACCTATGCATGAACTAACGCACAAAACTGTAGTGAACGATACCCTCAAATGTAATAACTGACACTTATCACTATGTTATACTCTGTCCGCTCTAATAAGAACCTTTTGACAACGAAAACTATAAGAAGTGTACTAAGTAAAGGCTGTCTAGGAAAATTAATCTAGGCGCCGATTTTAATCAGTAACATTACGAACTCCAAGTGAACATTATAATAATAATAATGCACGAAAAAAAAATCGGATCATATCGGCGTAATCGGTGAGGTAAGATGGATATAAGACTGACACTGAATTAAGGTGGCACAGCTCATGCCTCCTTAATTCAGTGGTTATATTTTTTGACGACTTAATCGTAACAAAACAAACAGTATTTTGTCAAACGTAACTATTTCGATGCCTTAATAATTGATAAATATTCCAATACAAAATGAATTTTACGAACTGGCAAAAGGTTCTTCATAGATGAGAACAAACATAATTGTGTCACTTATGTAATTTGAGGTACCAGAGATAAACACTCAGTACATTGTGAATACTGTAAAGTTCTTTCTAAATCACTCCCTAAGTACCTAAGGCAATGCACGGTGTAGCCGACACCGGGAGACCAGGTAGAAATGATGGCACTTGTAGCGCTTGACTTTTAACACAAGTCGAGCACTGTACAGCAAGCAGTGAAAACACTCTACAGTAAAGTCGAAGAGGTCGGGCATTACACCCGGTCCCGGCTCATGCTACACAGCTACTTCTTGTCTAGAACGAGGTATCAATCGTTTACGTGACCTGGCCAACGATTCTTGCCATTTTCTCAACAAGTTAATAAAGTAGCTACAATTTTTATGATATTTTTGTAACAGTGTTACACAATTTTGTAATCGTAACCATTTTTTTTAATTAAAATGTCGACAAAATTGGCCCGTCTCATGAAGTTACCTCATTTTAATTATATGATTAAACATTTACCAAACGTTATGGATTGTTACCTGCGTTCGAAACTGTTCATTATATTGAAAATGAAATTATGGAAGACCGTATGCGCCTTGTATTTTGTTAGGTATATAGGACTATGCCAATTTTATCAAGAAAATATAGTAACATCTTTTAATATTAGTAAATAAACTATGCAAATAAATTATCTATAACACATACATATTACGATTGTAGACCAATCTACTTGCCCTGATATCTAACCATTGTATAATAAAAGCTTCGCATTCATAATAAGTCATATTTTTGTTTTGGAATCTGGATAAGGCAATCATTAGTGTAAAATACGGTATCATGGTTCCTCGGAAAATGTCAGCAAAATTATGCTGCATTTTACAAAATAAGTAATTATAATATCATTATGTTAAATATATGTATGTTATAGAAATACTACTACTTAGAAAGAAATAACGTGAAAATTGCTATATTAACTATTGTATATTTCACATATTGGTAGAATATTTCACACATGACATTAGCCTAAAAGTTTAAGACAGTTAAATGTGTGATATAACACTAGGGGATCGAGAACAGTTAAAACAAAACAACTAAAGAACTATAAGAATCTTCCTATCAATAGTATTTGTCTGGTACTTTTAACATACTCGACAATGATTGGTTGATTCTAGTTTAAATGGGAAGGCTCAGAACATATACATTCTAAGTCAGGCAATATTATGTCATTACAGTGCTTCAATGAAAACAACAAACAACTATCTCAGTAACAAAATATGTTTACAAATATTTGTGAATGTCACGTCGATCGTGTATAAAGTTGTATAATATTTTGCCTTAAAAAGGGAATATCTATTGATTCATTTCATTAAACTAATAAACATCTAACAAGAACACATTGATTGCCTTCAAGTTACATTAAGCAATTTTTTAGATTATTTTATCATGCTAATATCTTGCCACTAGATATTACGTAACATTAGAAATCAAATAGTTAGTCTTGGCGATTTAAGGTAAATTTTATTAATAAAAGGGCTCACATTAAATCAAGGAAAAAGCGGTTAGTTTACATAAGCATTACACTGACTGAATCGCGAGTCTTAAAGGAACACAAGTGCGGCATAACGGAAGCTAGGATAGGTCGCCATAAAATAAAAGCTGCCTTGTGCGAGAGGGATGCATCGGGAGCAGTGTAACAGCGGTATCTGTGAGGCGATGTCATTGTGACCGCGGGTGTGTGGAGACCATTCACATGAGGAACTTGCCGATGATAATGCCCAGCAGCGCCATGCCCACGGCGGTCAACACCCACGGCATGAGCGCGATCTGTGCGTTCTTCTCGGGCCCGTACGAGTGAGGGCGCGCCACACGGCCGTCGCCGCCAGCGGCCTGGCGCAGGCGCAGTAGCTCTTCCTGAAACACGTGCGTTTAAACACAACTTTAATTACGGACCTTTATCGTAATAAGCTTAGCGAAACATTACACACCCATATTACATATTATCGTACATTCTCGCAGGATTTCAACATTCCGCAGCCAACTGCAACTTTTAAGTACTTCGCTAAACATTTAAATACTAAAAGATAATTTTATATTCGCCGAAGGTAAATTGTTTGCAGTTGTGTACAGCCATAATTGTACGTTAGTCTTTTTTAAGTACATGATTTATAAATGAAACTAGTGGGGTATTATAACACGTCT
Source organism: Trichoplusia ni (assembly GCF_003590095.1). Classification (NCBI taxonomy): domain Eukaryota; kingdom Metazoa; phylum Arthropoda; class Insecta; order Lepidoptera; family Noctuidae; genus Trichoplusia; species Trichoplusia ni. The sequence continues at coordinate 2,445,658 of NC_039482.1, read as the reverse complement.
GACTGTATAAAATGGTTATCTTTAAAATTTAATACAGTCACAAAATGAACAGTAAACTAGATTCAAATTCTTGCTAACGTAAATATTATGAGAAGAAACTCTAGTGAAACTGAAAGGTTTGTTTTAGAATTCTGTACAATAATATACCAGAATTCATATATTTACAGCCCCGTCTTCCCACTGCAGGGCGAGGGCCGCCATATGAAAATAATTGACATTGAAACTGATAAAAAGTATCTACGATTTATATTGTTCTCAATAATTATGTACTCGTTCAAAGATAAAAGTGTCAAAGAGTAGTTCAGCCAAGCGAGGGACTTCTACAAGATACATACATTTAGGGGGGCTATTGAATACAGAATGAATATCCAAATACATGCCACAACAAAAACATGCGAACTATCCATAAACCAACTGGTGTAACGGTATTACCACAACCGAAATTGTATGTTACCTGACAGTCTTGAAACATGATAACTATAAAGCATTGTGGTAACGCCATAACACAATTCGTTCATAAACAGCGCAAAATACCTCTAACATTACCTCAAGTCTACGAATAATTACGTAATTTTTGAAATTATATTTTTTGCAAATAAATATCGCTAAGCACGTATTTTTAAGATCGCAGATCGCTAAACATTGAATTAGTAGTAAATATACTCATTTTACCTATCATGTTGTTTACGTTTAGAGTTGAACAGAGTAATGTTAGTAATCAGTATAAAATTTTGATATGATGCCTGTGTACATTAAATTGTTAATGGAACTTAAAGAGTAATTCCTCTAAAAGTTCACTCAACTCCATAACAGCGGCTACCTAAATAGGTATGTCGTCTAGAAAAAAAGAAAACGATTTTAGCATAATACCATGATAAAATCGAAATTCGCAGGCACAGGCGGTTGTAACATTCGCTGACGTTCAGTCCACATGTCCACTCTTGATTAAATAACAAGGTCAGCGCAGTCGATTCTTGTCTCAACTCTTCATGTCCTTGTGTTTTTGTTTTCACTCTTTGTTTATGTTAATAGAAAGCGTAAAACTAATATTGGTAAAAATAACTCAGCGAGGAAAATGATAGGAACTCACTTTTAACTGAAGAATTTCATGTCGTATTTTGCTTTCCTCCTCCCTCAAAAGAATAACCTCTAAAGTCGCCTTTTGCAAATCAGTTTCCGCATTCTCAGACTTGGGGAAAGTCAAAGTCTGAAATAACGATAGGGAAAAAAATATAAATAGAAGTAATCGTAAGACATACTTACCAAAACATTTAAACAAAATATAGGTATATTACGGTTGCAAAAAAATAAAATAAACATGCCGTTAGGAAAAGAATAATAACTAAACGAAGATGGAAATACGTCGGGAATGTCTTGGAAGAGTTCGGTCACGAGATACGCTAAGCTAACTCAAGTAGTCTATGCAGCATAGCAAGAAATCGCTACGAGTGCTTACGCAAATACATCTTCATAATGCTGTTCAAAAACATAACTTTGTTTCAGCTTTTACGTGAACGTTTGATTTTTGCGAAACTGACACGTAGGTTAACATTTTAAAGTGATTGATATATATATAGCAAGGTATGCCAACATTTTATAATAAAAATATAATGGTCAGGTACCGGTTTTGCGCCTGTAGAGTTATCATCATCCTTCCGCTTTGCTTCATTCTGGATAAGACCTTCTACGGCATCCTGTAAGACAATTTAGATAACATGCCAAGCTCGGACTAATATCATCCAAAATTGATACCATAAATTCATTGTCAAAATCCACTAATGGATGGTCTGTTTAATAAATACGATTATGATATACTGATACGTATATACATTGGCTATGCTGAGCGTTAGTCGCTAAACTACGTGGCTGACTGGCGAAAGGGCAAATAATAATGAAAAAAGCTCACAAACACAACAAAAACGTAAACATCATAAATACATCTCGTGCAGGGAGTGCTGTCCTGCTAGATTATAATGATAGGAAAATTCTCTGAACAAAAAGTCGATAGTGCTACATAAAGGATCCAATGTTACCTTAGTCGACGATTTAGCTTCATCCGCAACTGCGACACGTTTCTTAGCCACTTCATTTTGGGCGACATTGTCACCAGCGTCCTAAAAATAACGTACATTAAAAACTGGCATTGTGTTGAACATCTTTCAAACAAATAAATTAAAATACTTACATTGAGATTGGTTCCACGTGGAGATTCAAAGACACACTTCAGCTTGTAATCCATAAGCTGATCTGGGCTTATCTCCTTCCACTGAAATTAGTTAAAACTATTAGCCTTCACATATTTATGAGATTAGAAAGATTTGTATGTTCTGTACATGTGTCAGAGACACACAGAACATAAAGTGTGTCCAGTGTTCTACATACCACTTCTATGTACAAAGAGGTACCACTTTCGACAAAACCTAGACAATTCTTAGAAATTCAAATTTGTCTTTTCATTCTAAATTGTCATACACAATCAGCACAAAATTGAGTCTACTTAAGACATTCTATAGGTAAGTCTTCTCGAGTGCTAGTATTTATGTAGACCCTAGATCAGGACACACAAATACTACCCAATATATATAAGCAGTTTGCCTGGGACATTTAGATGTTTGTCTATAATTAAAGTAAACATATATACCACTTGATCTATATTAATCTTCCCCTCTGGAGCGATAACGCTTTGCACCATAAACTTATGTTTATGTTTCTCATTAGGATCCACATACACAGGCTGAGGAGTAACTGTAAAAAAGAAAATGGCACATATCCATGGTTATTACACTTATAATTTTCGTACCGAGAATGAGCTGTCACAAGCGCACCTCCACATAGATTGCCTGTTATGCAATGAAACAATACACAGTGACTTACTTGCTATCTCCACTTTAGAGTATGGCTCAAGCACCCCAGAGTTAGGACGTACACAGTACTTCTTTGGTGCAGTAGTCTTTATTTTGTACAGGACTAAATCGTTCGATGGGTTAGTCAGGGCCATATAAGTAGTACAACCATGCTCGAACAGTCCTGAATAATCAACTAAAATAATCAATTATAATGACTATATCTTTGCGAACTGGCATCAATGGTAACAGCTGTGGTACTTGTCCAGCACCATGATGTTACACATTATGTCAATTTAAGACCTGAAAACACTTAAGAATTATAAAGACAACAATTATTATAGAAATGTACCACCGGGCTGCCTCATTATTGATTATGAGAATAGTAAGCATAACATTGAACCTGAATAATTTATAACGCAAGCTATTAGAAATACTAAAGTACTATGGGCATATACTCATTAGACTGAACACAGTTCCTACAATACTTAATTCAAACTATTATTATGTGTGTAAATAAAATTGTGTGCACAGATTTCACAACAGCATACTTGTTGTACAAATGGGTGATTGTTAAACTATAAACTGCTAAGTTTTGTTTGAGCTCTTCAGATGTCATAAATTTATTTTCCCTTAATATGAGTTGAAGCAGTAATACACCTAAACATTACTAAAATATTTTTAAATAGAACTTCACTTAACAACTAGGTTTTTTCAAGGTAAGGTTTTTTAAGTAATATGTAATATTAATTTTAAAGATATAATCATAACATTTCATATTATGCCAGTCAACATTCAAATATAGAAGCTTCTTTATATGATTACAATAAATGATTATATGAGTTATGAATAAACCACTGATTATAATAATTACATGTTTCCCAGACAACATAATATTTATGAACCAAGACAAAATGATATGTGGAGATACCATTACAAGGTTGAATGTTGAATTGGAAGAAAATATCTACAAAGACAATGTGAGGTGGATAACAAAGGGATTTTTCTTAAAAGCATGCCAATCAAAAAGGCTTTATATGGAGGTATTATACTCAGTCTAGACTACTTTAATAATACAAAGACATGAAACTGATCTTTGACTAACATTGTTTACTGAGGTTGAATGTGACCCTAATTATTTTCCTATTATACTAAAAGAATATACTTATGATATGACCTTTACAAAACAGTTTTTTTATTTTATGTGGACAGAATTTTCTTTATAATTTACTTCAGGTATAAGTGCCTCATTATCTATGTTATTACTTGTCTTGCTTACCAATATTTATATTATTAACTAGATTAAAATACCTTCATGTATAATTTTTAACAGTTAATTATATAGTGTATTGTAAAGTCATTAATACTTGATTGGATTTATTGATAATTTATCGGTGCATTTATAGCTTAGGTCATTAGAGTGAATTATTAAAGTTATGCTGGTCTTAGTATAATTAAACCACATATATTAGCACTGCTTAAATGTAGAGCATATAAACTAAAGCAAACACTTTCAAAATAAAAACCTCAGATATTAAGATTTACATTTCTAAAAGAGTGTAAAATGTTGGAAATTTAGTATAGTAATGATAATAGTTACTTCTCAATACTATGAATCACAAGTAGGTTACTCTCTCTGGATCCCTAACCTGCTTGGTCCCCTTCAGTATGGTAGGATTTATTTTTAAATGTTGCCACATCATCTGTTTATACATACCCAAAAAAATATTTTTTATATGTGGATATATAGATAATGGTGATGATAGAAATAGAGCTACAAAGTTATTTCAATGAAAACCTAATTAAGTGATTGTATGTATCACAATAATAATACTGTAATTAAATACATATTTTTTTAAAAGCCATATTTGTATATCACTGACACAATTATGAGGTTACCATTCATATAAAGCAATTATTATTTCCTATCCTTGCATACATTAAATGTGACCTTTGTCTGTTGGAAAAACTTAACATGCATACAATAACAAATTTTAACACCTATTATTTTTTTATTATTCAAAGCCACATGTTTAACTAAACTCTAATATTGTATCTTTATTACACATCTATATAAAAATAACATTCTTATAAAAAAAATGTTTTGTTATTTCAGCTTGATAATATTAAGGGCAACATTGAACTAAGTTTTAAAACCATGTGAGGTTATAAAGTAAGTAAGTGTTCCTACAGAACATGTATTAATTAAATTACTCTATTGTTAATGTACACATGTTTAATAATGAGCACTGATACATTAGCTTACAAACAATTAATTGCAATTTTGCAATACTTGAGTGTAAACAGATAAAATTGAGACAACCTATACCATATAAAGAATACAGATGTACACACATAACTACTATATTATTTATGTTGCAAATACTACAAACTGACAGGACATTCAGTTGTACTACATTGTGCCACTCATGATTCATAAGTACTCTGTAACAGTGATTTCATCTAATACAATAATGAAGTGCATTACTATAAAAAAATATTGTGCCATCATGAATCTGAGTATAGTTATCTATTGATAAGCATTCAACCGACAAAGAATATGAGCACTATTATGCAGATTATGTTATTCACTTAACATTTATAAGGTAGAGGGTAGTTAAAGAATGTAATGGTATCAATGACACAAAAATACTATATTTATAAATATACGCAAATTGTAATGCTTATTTGATTACGCGAATAACAGCTGGTTACAACAATTATGTTTCTTTAAGATTGGACGGAATCCATATAGGTAGATTCATTCCAATCTTACATTTATTCTAGACAGTCACTTCTAAAATACAACTTATTGCCGTCTGTTAATACTATCACAAGTAATTTGTGGCAAATAATAAGGAAAACGTAAAAAACCGCACCCTGACAAAACGCCGATATCTGGAAATAGAAACTCCATTTGTCAGCAGCTAGCTCGCGACCTATGTATGCTACCCAAGTTTTAATGCGGCTGTTTATAGCTTGCGCATAATAAAGTGATAGAGTACTTACCTTTAAATTTAAGTTCGTTTTGTGGCTCTATAGTTAACACCTGGTTAGGCATTTTGTTTTATTATAAGTATAGTATCTCGTTGGCAAAACTGCAGATCACGAAAAAATGACCGTTCCGCGATGTCGACCAAAGCGAACGAACGATGAATGACGAATTCGACATGCGCATTCAATGTTGCCACTGTGAAAATTTCAACTTCCCATTAGTCAAAACGAAAACTCCCAAGTTTATTCGTAATTTTCTATTATGAAAGTGTATGATATTTTAAGTGTGGCGGTACAGCCAACTAAATAAACATGTTATAGATTTTAGAAGGTTTAAACATTCACCAAAGAAATTATAATTATCAAGAAATTTAATTGTACAGAACCAACATTCGCACATTCAAGCCATGTTGTCAGCATTGAATCAGGTGTTCCGGCGCTTTCGTGTATAATGTTTTCTTATTCCAAAAACTTTAAATTATAAAAAAATAACTGACACATTATTCAGTTTATTCAATGTTTATGTCTTGGCATACAAAGGAAATTATAGGAATATCTTGGTGTATTTCATACAATCACATACTAAATAAGAAAACGACTGATATTACTTTAGTGGCGGTATTTATCATGGTATAAGTATAGACCATTAATAATTACCTCCGGGAACTTTTTAATTCTTCATCGGTTCATAGAGTACTTTTCCATTGTATCTTTAACGGTAAAAATGCAATCATATTTCGAAACTTAATGTTTTATGTGTGCTTAGTAACCCGTCCCTGTAATTTGGGTTCGAAAGCAAAAAAATCTAACGATTTTAATGCTTTAAAGTTGACAGTATAATCTGCAAGTGATTGCATATTTAATCACTAACTCATTGACGCATCATAAAAGACTTATGAATTATTTAAAAAAAAAAATCCAAGTTCTTCATTATTTCCTTTAAATTCGCGAAATTTTGATGGACTAGCAGCACTATACCTTCTGCGCATGCGTTGTCTTTCTTTTTCTTGGTGTATATTCTCATAATTATTCTTTACTCCCCATCATTTAAGAAAATGTATTACTCTTCAATCTGAAATTAGTTCATCAAAACAGATAAAAAATACAATACCATAGCTTAAATGGCTCTATAAATTATCAAAAATAAAACTACGTCGTATAAGTAAAATATTTAAGAATAGCCTCCTTCTATAGATTTGTGGATAGGCACCCAGTTCTTTCTTACCAACATCTACCGAAACCAAGTAATATTAAGTTAGATACTTTGGAAAGTATGTTTAAGAAAAACTGCGCGCGCATTTTCTTTTCATTCATTTCCTAAAATGAGACAACACAAAGAGCCTTCTAATGAACAGTCATACCTACTCTACTACTACATAGTTGATTGGTATTTTGTTATAATTGGAATTAATGCATGCTACCTGCCTAGGTAATGTTTTCAATTTCAATTGAAGATTAAGCTTATTATATGTAGTCTTACCCCTAGTCACTAGTTGTTATTGTAAAGAAAAAAATCTCTTTCATAAAATGTGAGATAGAAGTTAAGAACTACTTATTTCAATGTCTTGCAAAGTTTCCAACCGAGGATGCCGCATCGTCATTTTTTTTTAAACAAACAAAACAATTAATGTCTTTTTATTATCAATTTGTCATTTTTAATTACATTGTGCCTGGAATGTCATTATCGCATTATCTTATCGCGCATCAACAATAAATATTTTGTTGCAGAGTTGTATTGAAACTGTGATGTCTCCTAAAATTGTCATTGCAATATTCATCATTAGATAACGCATCTGTAATATAGCTAAAGCCTTCCTAAAGAATGTAGTTTTATGTATTCATCATCATCATCATCTCAGCCTATAGCTGTCCATTGCTGGAAATAGGCCTATCCATATGTTCTCCAGCTCGACCGGTGCATTGCCACCTAGTTCCAACGAAACCCAGCGTTTCCCTTTACATGTTTTAATTGCAATGACAATAAAATTTTAGGAGACATCACAGTTTCAATACAACCATGCAACAAAATATTTAGATATTAATTGTTTTAAATCCCTTCTTTATTTTTAGCTGGTTAATTTTCCAATTTTCTACAGATGTAGAAATATTAAGTTTGCCTACTTAAAATCTGATAATTGTTAATGCCGTGTAACTGTTTTTGTTTCACCATTTTTAAAGGTGAATTATCGCTCTCCAAGAGATCGTTTAACTGCAACACTGTTATGGGCTAAGTGAGCGCTGTCATTAAATATTAAATATAATATCATTATATTTTCATGTTTTTGAACTAATTCTAAAGCTAACTAGACTTTTTTTAATTTCTATTATGGTAACTACAAACAATAATCCTAAATATTGCCGTGCTACTCGTAGTCCAGTGATAGGACTGATTTAAAGTATTTAACTTTATTAACCATACAATGTACTGGCTACGTGGTTTATATTCCCAATCCAATTTAGTAAAAGGAAAACTTAAGCGTGTCTTAGCATAAAAGCAGTATAATTTGCTTTGATTTAACGTTTACACCAGTTTTTAAAATGATGATGGCTTTAGTCATCTTCGGTAGTATTGTTCACCGAAATAAACACAGATGGCTCTTTCTTAGTTATTCGGTAGTTTTCTTAGTCAATTGGTTTGTATAATATAACATCTTTAAGAAATAGTTTTATTTTATTGTACATCTCTTCGTATTTAGTCGATTACATAATTAAATAAATATCAAGCCAGTAATAATATTTTCGGGTATGTTGTTGGCTATGTAACAACACTATGGAACAGGCAGTGAATGATAAATGAACTTGATTGGAAAATTGAAATGTCAAGGGAACGGGTTTTATTTACTTCAAAAAATTTGCTATTCATTCGATAAAAATAAAAATGTTATAGTGTACTATAAAGGAGAAATATTTACTAATTATTACTCTAAAGTTTAGAACTAACAGAGATGTAATTCGATTTATGTAATATGTATAGACGAAGATTATAAATTTATTAGTAGTGCTTGCATAACTTGCCAGTGATGCCCGGCTATTGCGGGTAACCGCTAGTATAAATATGAATAGTTTCAATATAAATATTTTTTTGCATACATGCCTGAAATTAGATCTGAATTGTAGAGGTAAACTATTGATCAATGTTTACAAAAATAGCGTACTGGTTAATCAGAAATGTGGGTTTACACCTAGTTGCTATCGTTATTTTCGCACATCCCACGAAGCTGCACAGGCCTCCCTCAAAGATGGTGTTACAGTTCTACCTTCTCCACAAGAAGTAAGTCTTTTGTAAGGACCATGTCCCAATTCCAATTCTATGTCAATTTAATGTTTGTGCAAAACAATCCATTTTTGCATGTTATGAGTTAGGTTAGTTTTTCTATTTTCTGTTATTAATCTGAAGATCTCCTTATTCAGTTTTCAATAACAATAAGCAGAAGTTCATCGGGACTGAGCACAGCAGTAAGTGAAGGCTAATACTTGAACAAAAATCTGTATTTTAAGTCTGTTAATGCTATTGACTCACTGAACTGGCAATTCAACATTGTGCCCTTTGGTTGTAGTGTAATGTTATACATATACAATTGTACAGAAACAGCCAGTTCCCAAGATTAGTGGTTGTCATACTCTTTGTTGTTATAATAATATCAGTTTAGATAAACATTGTTTATTTCCATTATTACAGGTCACAATAACTCTACGTAAGAATGAATTCAACAAGGAGTTTACAGAAGGCTCAGTTAAGTCATATGATTCAAACCAGTTGGCATCCAATGACCCCATTGAAGACACAAGGAGTGAAGCTGTGTGTAAGAAAACTCCAGGTATACCAATAATAGGATTAATTCATCACTCTTATCACAATCTCGTTGTAGACATGGCATACTGTCTTTTTTGCAACAGCAACAGACCATCTTTTAAGAGTGCTAGGCCCTCAGATATCAATAAATAAATTCAAAGTAGAATGAAAATATAATCATGAATTATAATTTGAGAATTTTCTATCAATCGGTACTCCTTTAGTATGAATTAATTTTTTGTTTTGTAGATCTAATTGCATCATCTAACTAAATATCTCTATTTTTTTCCTTTTCTTTTCTGACTCGTGAGGTAACACTTGCATTCTTGCACCTCCTATAGGTCCTACTGCTTTGTTACATAGCCTGCACCCACCTCTATGTTTGAGTAAACTAACTTATTTTGTAAACAGTTGTTTCTCAGATAGTGCCACTGCTTTTAACCAGACTAACAAACAAACAAATTCTTCAGTGGTATATTATCATTAGATTGAAATAATCAATGAATATGATACATTTCATGAATAAAGATCTAATTAATAATAACAGAGAGATAAAACATAAGCAGAATTATAATATGTTCTGTCTGTCTAATAAGTCATTGTGTGTATCTGTTTCTAATACCGTGTATGAAGTAGATGATGTACGACTTTAGTACATCATCTTATTGAAATAAGTTTTACATACTCATGTCGCACTATAGAGACATTTGTCATGGTGGTTGCACAGCTTGTGTGCTTGCTAGCTAGATAGCAGTGTTTTTAAATATCAAAAATATCTAATAACCACACTCCATATTAAGTAAGGATGTGCATATACATATATATGGATGGACATGGACATATTTTTTAATTCTGTCCATACTATGGTTTTCAGGTCTTTTAATGGGTATATTTGATGGTCATGGTGGACCAGCATGTGCACAAGTAGTGTCAAAGAGGCTGTTGAGTTACATAGCCGCTGCATTGCTGCCCTATGATACACTCAACTCATTCATCGAAGATGGAACACCAGAATGCTTGTTAGAAACATTTAATGATAAGGTAATATTGATTAACTCGCCAAGCCATTGAATCTGATAAGCATTGCTACTTTTGTGTCATGTTAACATGCTTATATGCGACTGTATATTATAAAATATATTGTATAACTTTGCGACTATTTTTGAAATAGAATAATTGATAATTAAAATGTTTGGTACTCACACATACATATTTAAATGCAATATAATTAACAAATTAACCTGTTCTTATCATAAACAACATTTATAAGTATTTTATGGAAACTGTTTTTTCAGACGCAAATGGTTGAAGATTTGAAACATAAATATACCAATAGCTTTAAACAATATTTAGCTGATCTTGCCACAGAAGATAAGGAAATAAATGTTAGGACATCCTTAGAAAAAGCGATTATGAGATTAGACAGTGATTTATCGAAAGAGGTCATAGAAACATATAATTCAGATGGTTTTATTAACCCAAAGACGTTATCAGTAGCTCTATCCGGGGCTGTAGCCTGCGTTTCTCATATCGACGGACCGCACTTACACATAGCGAATGTCGGTGACTGCAACGCAGTCCTGGGCACTATGACAGAGGAAAACGAATGGATAGCCAAGAAGATTACCAAAGAGCACAATGCTGAGAACTTTGATGAGCTAAAAAGAATCTGGAATGAGCACCCTGAAAGTGAAAGAAAAACTGTGATAAGGAGGGATAGGTTGCTCGGCGAGCTGGCACCGCTTCGCAGCCTTGGCGACTACAGGTACAAGTGGTCTTCCGAACTATTGTCTAAACTTGCGGTGCCCTTTGTAGGCAGAAAAGCGATACCTGCTAATTACCACACCCCTCCGTACTTGACGGCATTACCTGACATTTATTATCATCGACTCACACCTAAGGACAAGTTTTTAATTATCGCATCAGATGGTCTTTGGGATATGATGACGCCCTTGCAAGCAGTGAAACTAGTCGGGGAACATATGAAAGGAAAAGTATTTTTTAATTTGCTTAAATTGCCTAAAAAGAATATTCAGCTGGGTGACATTGATGAGCTGCTTGTGCATAGAAAGGAGAGCTTAAAAAGTAAGCCGAAAGATAAGAATGCTGCGACGCATCTGATCAGGCACGCCATCGGGGGCACGGAGTACGGCGTGGACCACTCGCGGCTGGCGCACCTGCTCAGCCTGGCGCCGGACGTCAGCCGCATGTTCCGCGACGACATGACCGTCACCGTCGCCTACTTTGACCCTGAGTTCCTGAGGCAATGCCCCTCGTAACAACATAACCGAACTTCGAAGTGCAGTGCCTTCATAGTATTGTTATATCTTATCGAGACGACTCACCTATGCAACAGAGGCGTTCCTTTATTTTATAAATTAAATTTGCAATACTTTGAGTCCAATATAGTGATAAATTGTATTTAATGTTGGATTTGAAACTGTTGCGTTGTGATGTCTCGATGATATAACAATTTAAATATTCTAGTGTGTTTGCCTATTTACAAAAAATATTGTTATCAGTGTTCATCATATTAATATTATTATGTGTGTTGACTATTGTATTGGTTTAGAATTTAATTAATCACACTTTTTGAATTATAATTTATTTATAGACATGAGATACATTATATTGGTGCAATAGCTAATTGAATTAGGTAATAATTATTATTGGTGCATTTGTAGTGAAATGCCAGTTTGTTAAAAAATATAATATTTACAAGTTTATTAATAATATTGTTACGAGAGATTTTGCCGTAAAAACTTCTCACTGCTCCCTTGCAAATAGAACAAGATTAAAACGCAAAAAATCACTACATATATTATAGAGTAGAATTGAATAGTTAGAGGAATAAACACAAGTGTAGTTGATTTGATAGCTTCTAGCATCTAACTGGCATAGGGCTTGTTAATGGAGGAGAATTATGAATTAGTTCATAGGCTATGTTTGCAGCACAATGTGTTATAGCGAGTAGCGCGCTGGGTGCGTACCGCCTCGCACGCGTCTTAGGTATCTACTACTGTGATAAGCGACTACATCGAGCAATAAATATAGAGTTAAAGTTATTCAAAGACCCACTGTTATATAATGATAGTTATTTACAAATTAAATATTATTTTACTATTATAATTCGAATGTTAAAACCCCATTCACGGATTTTGACAGTTTCGGGAGGAACACCAAGCGACACAATATATAACAGCAATTAATTAGGTATATTATATTTTTCTACAATAAATTATGGACCGTTGATATAATAGACTTTAGGAAAATATCTGGCGTAGTTAATATGCACCAGATGGGTCATTGTTTTAAAATGACTACACAACTATAAACGACATGAATCTATTTGTATTTTTGTAGTGAACCCGAATATGCAATATTGTGTGCATGTGCTCAGCACGTGGCGCCTACGATAACAACATATTTTGCCTCCGGACAAAATAGGCATTTTTCCAAATTAGTGATTTGTCACATAGCTATGTTCCCAATACATTATGTTGGTGGGTATTGTGGAAACATTTTTATTTACAGGCACAATATCATCGGTGTAAACGTGATAGCTTTTATTTGTGTATGACAAAAAGTTAGCCTTATTTTATATATTATAAAAAATAATGCGTGAATTTAATTTTATTGTTGACGCTGTTTCCTTTTTTCATTAATCTGAGTAAAGTTATGGTAAGCTGCTAGTTCGGCGCTTGTATATTTTATTGTAGTAACTAAAGTGCAAAATTGTATGTAGGTTGTTATTTTAATAATGTGATGATATATTGGAAATAAAGTGTTCATTGAAGAAACGTGTTTTCTTGTTACTTTTGCAGCCGACTTAAAAAGTAGAAGGTTCTCACCGTGTAAAAATAATGTTCTAAGAGTTAATTTATAAACCTGATTTGTGTTTTGTAATTATTACGCAGTGTCATCAAGTATGAAAAGCACGCGACATTAATCTTAATAAATTTCATGGTAAAATTAGCCTGCCTTACAGTGGAAAAAAATAAAATATATTATGTAAGTCTTTAAATTTTACTATAGTAAACTATACAGCAGCTACCGGAAACCCGCGTATTTTATTTATAAACTATTGTTTTTGTCAGACTATTCTTATTTTTGTAATTCTTGCATTGTCTAAGGAGGCGTTATAATGCTAAGAACTTCTGGCTAATAAGACTGTAATCTACCAGTTAGTTCTTATGCCTTAAGACAGATGGCGCTGATTTTGATAATTTACACTAAATATTCACAGAATTAATGAAGGGAAGTTTACATCGCATCATATTAAAATGTTATTTATTGTAGAAATAAATAAACTATTGTTTGTATTTATTCGTAGCTTAAACCTATGGCAATAAATAGTCCATATTTAAAAATAAGACGGATTGAGTGTAACACGGAAATTAAATTCGTGTTAACTTTCCACATCGTTATCTATCGCGGAATTATAATTATACTCAAAAGCTGCATGATACGAAATTTATCTGTTTCTACCTATATTAAGTATCCTTCATGCAAATGTCGATATTCTTATAAAATAAATGTATCTAAACCTTCGGTTGTCACGGTTAAACAGACTTTCGCTTTACGCGATATACGAATTCAATATTTTGGTCTAGTCGGAAATATAAATTAAGTTACTTATTTTATCTCACCACGTACTTAGATAACTGAATGTCTAATCATGCTAATTGAAATATTTTTATTTCATTACATATTCGTCTCCTAGAAATTAGAAGAACAGAATATTGTTAAAACTTAAACTTTTTAGATATTAACCGAACAAAATATGGCGTTTCTTTCAGTATTTGTAGATACTACCATTAATTTTAGTTATGAAACCAGACATCAGATTTCCCATTGTTTATATAGCGTGCTCTTATTCCTGATGGGAATAAAGATCTCAGACAAAAATATATCTCGTGTTCTGTTCCCTTTCCACCAACGGGCCTACAATAGATGTAAACCTAACCAAGGAAATAAGGTGTGACTATGACATGTTTCTCATAGGAACTTAATAAATAAGTAAATAAAAACCACTCCAATTTCAACTTCGTTTATTATTAATCATCATTATTATTAAAAGTGAATATTATCATAATATCTATGAAAGTAGGCGAATAATAAATTACTATTTACATAGAAAGAGAATAAGTAGGTATTATCAGTTATAAATAGGTATGATAACAAATCAATTGATGGCGACGAACTGATGGGTGATGTAATTTGCTACCGGTTCCTTCTTTTCTTATTTCATGAATAGATTCAGCTCGCCACCAAAAAGCAACGTAATTTTGGTACCTAAAATAACTTTAATTAAACCATCAATCATGTCCTTGGGTATGGTACTAATTAGAAATCTTATTTTGATAAATGAAATGGCACCAAATAACGAAAACTGTAATTAAAACTACTTTCAAAAACTATGACTAGGTCAAGGAATTCCGATTAAATACGAAGAACATTTTACATTCAGATTAATTTTGTTTAAAAGTAACAAAAACAAAACTTTTTTCTAACTGGCCTGTTATTTAAGGTATCGTATCGTATTATACTTCTCTCATAGTTCAGGCACAAGAAATATATTAGGCATTGATTTAGAAAATAGGGAAATGAAGTACAAATAAAATTACGTTTTGTTGGAGATGTTATGAAAAGGATTTGTTCAACATTACTAATTAAATGACCGAACGCCTGAGCTCAATCTAAATGTAATTAGGGTGACTTTACCCGCCTATTGTGTTTCCTATGAGGCTATTTCCTATGTATATAATGCATGTCTCAAGTACTCAAAGTATCGTTTTGAAGGTCTCATTTCGTTCTCAATTCCCCTCCCTAGTTGCATCTAGTTTGCTCGAGACGTATACCTACCAGTTCCCTCAAAAAGCCGTAAAAAGCAAGTCAAGAAGTATTAAGTTATCAAGCGTTAAAACAGTTATGCTTTTGGAGCAGATAATTGCTACAGAAAGAGACTATTTCTATATATAATAATTATTCCATAGTTATGCATGATTATTTAATAAGATTATTGAAAGTTCGGCGGTACCTAGATAAATAAATTTATAATAAATTATAAAAGGAGATAAGGCTAAAACGAAGAACCTAATTAAGGCTCATGGTATAAGTTTCACGAAGTGATTGCATAACTCGATCTGTCGTTAAGAGTTCCCTTCGTTAGCCTTCTTAAACTTTTACAGAAAACAACTTAGTATTCAGCAATAGTTCAGGCAATGCTCAATTTTGATGAAGCAGAAAGTAATAACGCAATACAAGAAAGTAAAAGATTATTATCTTAGAAAACCTAGTTCAAGATGAAGTAACAAGCGCCGTGGTTACAAGCTGCGTTTTCAACAGCCATCCAACGCAAGATCTGCTACTTAACCCTATCCAAAATGCACAGCCCGCGACAATTTCCTACACTAGTGCGTTTGATAAACGCATCTTAACGTCTACAAACACTGTTGAAAGACACAAATTGACGTGATCGAAACTACCGATATCAACCTAGCTAATTGCAAAACCTCAAACGGCCAATCTCCAATAATTGCAAAACAGCTGAATGGCTAAGAATAGCTAAGAGTTCACACCTTGTAATATTAGAATTCCATTAATCATATCATAAGAATTTCAGTTTACTTTATAAGCAAAAGATAACAATTAGGTTCTTATAAAGCTGTAAGGTAAGTATCTTACACGATAGTAGACTTAACAACTACGTTATGTTGAGAATCGCTAAACGGAAATATCCAAAAGTCCTCCAAAATATATGTTTTCAGAATACGCGAAGAAGGATGGAGATAGATGTAGGTACCCCTAAGTTTAAAGAGTTATTTGTATAGACATACGTAGAAACTATATATTTGGCAATGACGATATAAAGATTAGTGCTCTCCAAGAAAGGTGCGTGCCGCGGCGGTCGCCGGCGGCGCCTCGCAGGAAACGTGACAGTGGACTAACTCGAAGGTAAAATGTATTACACAGACTACGTAATCTACTACTGCTCTAACAGATGGGTAACTTGTCATGAACATAGACACATAAGTCATTTCCTTTATTTTGTCTCTTTGATAACTCGCCAGAAGAATTGCGCACTACGCATCACGGTCGCCTCAACGATCACCATTTTACCGATACTTATACTATGTATTTTTACCAATTACATATTACAATTCACAATACTCATTTCAATATCAAATTGTTAGGAGTTTTTACTCCCAACCAATAGGTTTTCAAATTTACTACATTTTATTATTTAAAATAAAATTTCTAATCAGTATTTTGAATCAACGCTTAATTCTTAATTTTAATTTACGATTCTTTTAAGTTAAAATGTTGCATTTCGTCTTCAATGAAGTTTTCCAAAATTGTAGACGTGCAAGTTTTACATTTTGATAAAAAACGTTAAGTACAATTTCTTTTATGGCTTTGCCATTACGGTGTTAAATTTTAATGAGAAGATTTAATATTAAATATGGGGCTGTAAAAACCCAAAAACGCACGTTAGCCAAAAATTTTATATTGTCTTTAAATGCAAATTTAACTTTAATGGGGCGCAACACTTAGAAAACTAACAATTTATCAACAACAACAGTAAAGTGATAACGTTATGTTCAGACGAAACACATAAAAATATCAAAAGATGTTAGCGTATGCGCGGTGCGGGCCGCGCGGGCGGCGCGCGCGCATGCCAGGACACGGCGCGGCGTGTCTACGTTCTGACACGGTTGTGAGTGTATCAATAAGTGAACTGTTGATGACGTTAAGATTAGGCGATTGTTCGACAAATGTTGTTTAAATCTTTATTTTATAGAAAGTTATATCGATAAGGTACCTAATGTAGTGCACTACGAAATTAAAAGTATCAAGACAGCAGCTTACTGTAGTGTCGCCGGTCATTCTCTCGCACGAATTTACCTTGGTGGCGGCCGGCTAAGCTCGGCCGCTTGTCATTAATCAAACGTCTATTAAATCTTAGTAAGTGAATAATTACGGGTTATAGCAAGTCCGTTACATAACATACAACTAATATATTTATTATTCAAGATATTTTCATCATTTACTTAAGAAAGAGCATAATTAGATTTGCCAACACGAAGCGGATGGCGAGGATAACAGATTTTAAAATTGTACAGTAACAAAAATATTAGACAGCATCCGGACAATTATCGGGCTACTAATGATGCTTACAAGGGTTAAACATATATCGAAATTGAATGTGGGAGATTCTTACGCTTTGGAATTCTCTTACGGTTCAGTTGTTATCAGATTATTATTTGATCAAAGAGGTATTTTCCTTAATATTTTTGTTGACGTATTCAGTATATGCATACTTAATATATATGCTTAAAATATCGGCTCGAACTTCAATTAATGTTGGTATTTCGTTGTGCTTATCGATTAAGTTGGAAGGAAGCCGAAAACACTTAAATTCGTGACGGTATAGACATTCGATTCTCTTTGATATTAATACTTACCCATATTACTTATAATTTTACTGGGATTCAACACATTCATATTTCTGGTCTATAGAAGTTTTTGTTAAATAATTCGTTCATTTACTATTATTTCAGTTCGTTGTTTCAAAATACTTTTAAATGTATAACTAATAAAAATATTTGAATCAATCCTCTATTAATAGAGGTGTTTAAAATCTGTATCGGTGGGTACAAAGCAGTAACGAAGGGTCGCCTCGCTCTTGATCTATGTTCATATTGGCAAATGTTTCACAAATATTGTTTCAATATTAATCCGTCGCCTATGCTTATGTTAACATTTACCAGATACCATAAATATTAAAATTCAAATACTAAACAGAAACTCAGTAAATCATTTATTTTACGACGATCTAGGTGCATAAATCTTATGTGATAAATTATAAATCGTGAAGGTAGACAGTGCCTACTGAAATCTTGACAAGGTCTAAAACTGTTGCCAAACAAACCAAATCCCTAGATCTAAAATAAGTAACAGAAAGGTTGGTGAGACTCGCGACAGGGATTACTCCGGATCGCGGGTTCGACGACAAGGAATAGTGAAGAACAGAAGCGGCGGAATGATATTAGCTCTCTAAGTAAATGTGAAATCCGGCGAGAGGATGACCGTCGATTAATCGCCTCCTAGTGAGAGAGCCTGCACAATGCGGGGGTCGGCCTTGCTGCCCTCGCGGAACTCCTCCAGCGTCAGCCGGTCGTCGTGGTTCTTGTCCATCTGGTCGAAGATCTTGTCGACGCGCTTCTGAGGAGTGTTGTCGTCCTCAGGCTGCGGGGTCTGGCCCTGGAATTCGGTAAAACGACATTGTGAAACAGAGAAACTTTATTATTGTCATAATGGAAATGAAAAATGGGCACGAAACAAAGGAGAGCATTTGAGTTTAATAAGCTATATATTAGGGACGTCTTGAGCAAAGAGAGAGAGAGAGGGTTTGGTGCAGAAAATACGTTTCAACAAGTTTCGTAAACATTTCTCCTCTATTGCCCTCAATTACCTGAACCGTAAGAACGCTAACAGATTGGACTGCTCCCAATAAATGATGTTCCGGTTTTGCTAGTTACAGAATCAGTCAACTATAAACCATTTCAAAAGCTTCATCAGCAGATGTTCGGGATGAATTCTAATGTGCTAATGAAGCTTGAAGGCACTGCGAGTATAATTATTATAGGATCTTCCTAGCAGATGTTGCTTTGGTATCGCAAAATGAGTTAAAATGTAACAAATCTGAATAACAAGGACGCTAAACTTAACCCATATTAAATAATTTCCCGATGCTCATTTCTGTTCAAAACTTAATACACAATTAATCTAAACTTGCACTCAATAAAAGGCCATGGATGTTAAAAGTTCAATTCCTTTACGAACTCGAAGAAAATCGATCAAGATTATATCTTCATTTTGATGAGGGCAAGGAGACGGGGAAAGTCAATTGCATCTAACTTTTGGGATTTGCTATCGGAAATAAAACGTAATAAGGACCTGATCTGGAGGTGTTAGGGTAGCTCACCTTATTATATGTGGCTTGTTTTGATGAAGCCAAATCATATTCGCAATACTGCTCTTAGGTACGGAATAAGAATTTTTCTCCGATAAATAGTAGGGAGGCTCTAAGTACAGTACAGAAGGTACGTCTTAAATAAATCTGCCAATAGCCGATGAGGACATCATCATCATCTTCTTGCCCTGCCTATCTGAGCTTTTTATCTAATACAACCAATATTATACCAAGTTGATGATGATGATGAAACCACGTTTTAAATGGTTTTCCTGAAAGAAGTAGTTTTTATGCCCAAAAAATACATTACTTTTATAATTGGAGGTACATGTTACTGTTAAATCCCTTATATTGGACAATCGTTTACCTCAAAACCTTGGGAGTCAGGATCATTAAAATAAACTGCAGTTTAAGGTAACTAAAAAGTTTATGGAAAATTCTAGCGTTTATCCAGTCAATTGACTGGCCTGTTGGTCTAGTGGTTAGTGACCCTGACTGCTATATCGGAGGTCGTGGGTTCGATTCCCACCCAGAACAAATGTTTGTGTGATGAGCACCATCATTTGTTCTGTGTCTGGGTGTAATTTATCTATATTATTTATGTATTTAAAAATATATAAGTAAGTTTATCAGTTGTCTGGTTACCATAACACAAGCTCTGCTTAGCTTGGGATCAGATAACCATGTGTGAGTTGTCCCAAGATTTATATTTATATATTTATAATTATTTGAGAAGGAGAGTATGCGAAGTTAAGGTTTTACTGGTGGATTGAAGGGTTCAGGTAACTCAGATTGGACTTTTATATTTATATTGAAGGGATGTGTTATACTTACCACCATCTGATAGATCGCGTCGACGATATTATACATTTCGTCCCGTGTGATGTACCCGTCGTTGTCCACGTCATACAGGCGGAAGGCCCCTGCAATTTATAGGTCACAATTACCCCACATAAATTTACTATAAACTTCCGCTTAGGGTGCTCTGTGAAAATTGGAAATCATTGGATATTCGTGCCCAAGCTACTTTAGTAGTTCGTACCGATTTTATTACCGTTTACATTACAGATGTGATTTAGCTGGTATTATTTTTATAAAAAGTATCTAATAGGCTGTTTCAATTCAATATTAAATATTTAAATGTATGTTTTTTCTTTACCTGGCCACCTACTTACGTGGATACCTAAAGAAAAACACAAAGCGGAAGAGATCTTAACATTACATTACATCATTACATTTTAACAATATTGCAAAAACGTACAATGTAGCTTTTCATCCAGATTTCCCCGTGACGTCACCGATAAAGCTCGTATGAACTCCTCGAATTCAATGGAGCCATCCTGAAAGGAAAGGAGGTAATATATTAGATTCCACTCAATTCCACTCCAACAATATGATCAAAATCGTGTTACGAAAATAAAACAAAAGGGGGATTACGTTCCTACATGTATTGCAGACGTTGAAGGATCGAATTTCTGGATTAAATAGGTGCCATGATATGAAAGACACGGGCGATTAGATGTGAACTCCTTTGTGTCAAATTCAGGTCAAAGGTTCCTGCATGCATACCCGTAATGTATTATAGTAGAAAGGTACGGCATTATGCTCTCTGAAATGTGTAGAATCTCTTTACCAAATTATAAAATGACTTTATTTTACATTAAATTGAATATTGTTAGTTTTAGTGATTACTTTAAGCTGACTCTTGTCTTTGTATGCAATATATAGCTTTGCCTAATTGGACACTTCTTGTGAATTAACATTTTTTATTAGCAATAAATACATATGCATCAGAATTTTTCAAATTTTAGTTCAAGTCCTAAGAAAATTTCACTTGTTTTCAAATTTAATCTTTAAATAACTTTCAAGATAAAATATATAAAACAAATAAAGCGACAAATAACGACTTACTTTATAATTTTAAAGTAATCGCCTAGCAATAAGCTATTCAATAGTTCCTGAACGTTCGTTTGATATTCATTGCACAAGACAAGCATTGTCGAGGGATGAAATGCAATTAAATTCGTATCGTCTTTTAATGAATTTAAACGCTAACGACTTTTCGGTCGAACTCCATTTAAATATTTTCTAATGGACACATGAATATTGAACATTGCAGTCGTTCGTTATCTAATATCAATTAAGGGCCGACATTTGTCGATTACGTAAAAGGTGATTTGGCAACCGTTTTCGATATTGTAGCGAAACCGTTTTAATAGTTCAGAGTTTAATTAATATTGGTATCTTAGTTTATTTGTGTAGAGTAAAGAGTTTTATTATTTTTTGCTCTTTGACGAAGATACTTCGAGTAAACTTTAATTTGAAATATCGTTGCGATAAAACAGTTGAAAATTGTTTTATATCTTGAGAGTCTAGATAACGTCACATCGCATTAGCGTAGTCACGAATAGAAAACTTTAAATCTATATCTATGGTAAAGAATATTTTTTAGATAAGTGTCGTGAATTTGACTTGTCAGTTTCACACATTTGAGCAATTTAATTTCGGATGAAAGTAACTGTTTGTAGACTCTGCCCTGCTTTAGTCTGTAACATAAATGATAAACAAGCAATGATAGCCAAGTCGAATGAACAGACGCTTTTAGAAAATTTTGTGTGTTATTATCTATAGGTACTAATATATAAAGTTGAAGAGTTTGTTTGTTTGAACGCGCTAATATCAGGAACTACTGGTTCAAATTGAAAAAATCCTTTTGTGTTGAATAGACCATTCATCGAGGAAGGAAGGAGATTTTAGGCTGTATACCTACCATCACACTGCGACTAAAAGGATACAATGGAAAATGTGGAAAAAATAGACAGTATACCTATCTACCCTGTCATCATAACTTAAATCTTCTAACCACGCGGACAAAGTCGCGGCCAGCAGATAGTCACTTAATAAAAGTAGTGATAACATCGGGTTACTGACAGATCTTGAATGTTTTTAAGGGTATATACAGTCACTTCTGAGGCTTACAGGCCAAGGCTAAGGCTAAGGCCTCAGGGCATTATCACTTTGCACCCGATTGCAAATATGTCAACAACACGATAAGAAAGCCACATGTTCCATGAAAAAATTAACTGAATTTATTAACATGAAAATGGTCCTACAATATTTTTTAATGAAAACATACTGTTACGGAATCACACAAAGAAAAGCAAAGCAGTAAATAAAAATTAAAACAAACTGTTTATTACACAATGTTTTTGGGTGGGAATCGAACCCACGACTTCTGGTGTAGCAGTCAAAACCTCAAACCACTTGACCGAGGGGACAGACAAGGGATTGTAACTTACATTGTTTTCGTCAAACACTCTGAACACTAGCGACGCAAACTTGCTCGGGTCACCTTGTGGGAAAAACTGTTTGTAGATCTTAATGAACCCCTGAAAAATAATTATCAGAGTTATACGTACATAATATATGTGTGTGGTAAAGTTACATTGTATACAGGTAACGGTCTTTTTTCAATATTTGTGACAGCGTGAAGACCTTTTAAATAAACCCTTTTTAATAAATACTGCATGGATATAAAGTGTCAAAAAATATTTTGGTCACCTGTAATAAAATTTTACATGGTGTCCAATTCATTTCCAAGCAGGATAAATATATTAAAATATGACCATAGACTATTGAAACACGTTGCCAGTGTAGATATAAAAGATAATGAGATTTAATTCATGACATTTATGGTACGTCATAAATAATCATAGTCCATCACTATTTAAACGTAACCTTAATTGTCATAAATATCCACTAGCTAGAATTTCATAAAAGCGGGCTTCATTTTGACAACTTAATAATGTTCGATAAAATTACGAAACTGTTAACGATCATTAAATTTTGTCTATAATTAATTAAACGGGGAATTTTGTTTCGATATAATTATGAGAAAATATTGTTACCTGTTCGGTAAGCAGCCCGTTCGGACAGTCCTTCAGGAAGCCTTTATGCCTAAAAATAAACAGCTAGAGGTTAATACACGTTTTCGGTACAGATACAAACATACATACATACAGACTCATTGGTTAGTTATTCAATACAATGTTTGGCGTAGAAATAAACGTGCGGAGCAAGACTGGTGATCAATGCTCGTTGGTTTTCCTTATGGGGAAAGCTTTTGCTGAGCAGACACAATGGGACATCTACAGTCCGTATATATTATGTATTCACTGAGAAAGGTAGCCTGCGAGTCTGACATTTTTCACCTTCGCCTTCCGCAGGGCTATGGAAACCCCAAGAGGCAAAAAGTGTACTTAATATTCTTATTTCATACGCACCAAAGCCGGATTTCCTTTTCCGTAACTGTAACAAATGAAAAACGAACATTTAATATCATTAACAGTGGGTATAAACGTTAGAAATATACACAATTACTACAAAATTTTATAAAGAAATTATACTTGACATGACGGTAATTTGATAAATTGTAAATAGCTTTGTTTCTAAGAAATTCCGATTTGTTTGATGCAATAACTTTGAGATATTATGTGACATTTGTATGAGCGCATCGCAATTACATGCGCCACCTGGGTTCGGATTGAAACCATTGTTCGCATACAGAACGACGCGAAATGTTGTTTTACGCAGTACTCTAATAAATTTGAGTAAATGCAAAAGTTTTAAAGCGGTTTGCTGCGTCGTTTGGACAAATGTTTTTGCAGTATGTAGGATCCATTCAAATTAAATATTACCTACCTACATATGTCAAATGTTGATCGCAGTAAGATTTCTACATTTGACTTAAACATGTGAGATACTTGGAATATGTCATTTTAAACGACGTGAAATTTTGTTTTTATTATATTTTGGTGAATCAGCCTTACGTAATCATGGGGCCGTGTCACCTAAATTTTCGGCCGTCGGAGATTTTCTAACAACATCGCTCCGTGTGAAACTGTCGCGTTATCACTGGCTTTTAAATATTTATGAGTGTTGAGAATCATGGGTGATTTAAACTGTGGATTTATAAT